>NW_009951818.1:854958-886292 GCF_000747805.2 Chaetura pelagica | reverse complement strand
ACCCAAGTGTTACAGGGAGACAAGGAGCTTGGCTACCAGTGGACCTTCACTGATGTGCTCCAGCTTTCCCCTGTTTGAGCAAGATGCTGAGATGTTGGGAGAGTGTAGGGCACAGGCACAGCTAGCAGTTCAGCCCAGACATACCCTCCATACCCTGAGGACCACTAGCACATCCCTCTGCCTTGTAGACGAACTGCACAGCATTGGTGGCTGTTGCAGCAGCCCAAGGAAGCCTACAGTGAAGTGAGTGAGTATGGGTTGGCAGCAGCCCTGCTCTGCTTGGGGAGGAGGAACCTCCTGTAGTGTTCCCGTTGCTTGGTGGCTGCGGAATAGCACCCTTGTAGCTGTTAATTTCAAGTGCAACAGCTACCTCGTGCAAGGGGAAATGTCCTGGACCTTGCCCCTTGCCTCCCACCACCCTGTCCCTGGCTGCAGAGGTTATCATGTCGTGTTGCTTTGGTGTGGCTCTTCCCTTATCCTGCTGCCTGGCTTTGAGCACACAGGACACCAGTCTCTGCTTGCTGCTGGTGCAAGGATGGAGGCTGCAGAGCTCTTATGGCAGAGTTGTGAAACTGAGCTTGGGATGGTCTTGGAGGAAGAGAAGCCTGAGGCGTGTGTAGCTGGAGGGGACACATATGCTGGGATTCACAGGGTCTGTGTGAGGGAAGCAACATGATGGAACAGAGGCTGGGAAGCCTGCTCTGGCTTCCTGGTGGGTGGGTGGGTGAGCGAGGCACTGTGCTGTGTCAGCAGCCATGGGGAGCCTGCAGCTGGGTACCTGAGCTCACTGTCCTTGTGCTGAGTCTTTTTCTTGGTTATACTGGTCTTTTCTCCTATGGCACATGTATGAGCAGTTCCTGCCTGTTTTGGGACTGGGGCTGTGTGCAACTGAGGCTGCAGGCACCTCCCCACTGTTGGTGGCAGAGCTCTTCCCATGGCCAGCTGCACCCTAGTGTGTTACTGTGAGCACTGCATGTACATTTGCTCCAGGATTTGATTTACAGTGTCCAAAGCCCAGTGGCTTTGTTCTGGTTTCTTATGATAATTACTCAGAAATTTGGCTTGGCCATTCCCAAGTGTGGGATCCTGGGCCTGGAAGAGCAGGGAGGGTTGCTGGCCACAGGGGAGAAAATCCCTCACAGGTTGCAGCCTCTTGGAAGAGTTTTGGGGAGGCCAGTGGGAATTGTACTAAACATTTGTGGCTTTGTTGTTTGTTTTTTTTAATCTAAAGCTTGGTTTGAAGGGCAGAGTTGACTTAGCAGTTGCTTGGAGCCTGTATTTGAAAGCACTCCTCCATGCAGAGGGTGGTGGGGAGAGGTGCTGTGGGCCACCAGGGATGAGCTCAGGCTGCGGTCCCATTGCAGAGCAATTATCACTGGCTGGAAAGCCAGCAGCCAAGATGTTTCCAAATAAGGGCTTGCATCTGCTATATGTCACAGGGCTCCTGGTGGGGTCTGTGAGTGTGGCCAGAGTCTGAGCAGATGTAATCTTGCGTTGGCACACAAAGGATGGGGGCAAGGAAACCGTGGACCAGCTCTGCAGTTTCCATTTGGGACCCAAGTGAAACAGCCAAGTAATGTGGGATGTTGTGGTAGGTGTCCCAAGCTGTTACAGGATAGGGATGCCTCTGTGCCTACTTTCATCTTGGGTTGCTTCTCCTCTGGATTATTAAATCCCACCTGGAAGTTTGCATATCTGGGTGCTTTGAAATTGGAACTTGGCTCATGGATACACATGACTGTGCTACAAGCTGACTTGTATGACCATGCTGTGTTTACCCCAGACCTGGAGGTCCTAGGTGCCTATTCTAGCTGGGCATTTCTTGGAAAGCTGTGTTATGCCCATCCAGTTATGCTGGGGACTCGAATAGGAGTGATTTTTTTTTCCTGTTTGCAGAGTTTTTGTTTTCAACTTAACTAGAATGGAAAATGACGTGGTTTTAAAAGGCTTATATGATGGGTGCCCAAAGATATTCCAGGTGCTGGGCATGATCAGACAAAGCCTGCTGTATTCAGAGCTCCTTGCCTGCGTCAAGCCGTTGCCATCTGGCCTCGTGGGTGAGAGTGGTTCATTGCAGCTCTGCCCATCTGAGAGGCTTTCTCAACTGGGCCCTCTTGCACAGAGGAACATGATGGCTGGAATGTTTGCATCCTCCTGGCTGATGAAGCAAAGCTATTCTAGCTGGGCATTTCTTGGAAAGCTGTGTTATGCCCATCCAGTTATGCTGGGGACTCGAATAGGAGTGATTTTTTTTTCCTGTTTGCAGAGTTTTTGTTTTCAACTTAACTAGAATGGAAAATGACGTGGTTTTAAAAGGCTTATATGATGGGTGCCCAAAGATATTCCAGGTGCTGGGCATGATCAGACAAAGCCTGCTGTATTCAGAGCTCCTTGCCTGCGTCAAGCCGTTGCCATCTGGCCTCGTGGGTGAGAGTGGTTCATTGCAGCTCTGCCCATCTGAGAGGCTTTCTCAACTGGGCCCTCTTGCACAGAGGAACATGATGGCTGGAATGTTTGCATTTGGAGATGCGAGTCTCTCTGGGTGTTTGTTTGGCTTGGCTGCTGTTTTCATGGTATCTGCTAACCAGTGGAATAGGCTGTGTGTGGAGCAGGATGCTCTGAGCTGCTGCTTTATGTGGCTGTAGGGACTGACCCATGGGACAGGGAGGTTGCTTGTGTTATTAAGCATTCATTGTTTTTCTTGCCTGCTGCTATGGCGTCAAATGGCACAAATGAGCCTTCTGGCTCTGCGTTTGTGACCAGGAGGGGAGGAAAAGCTGACCTGTGTGTTGTTCCCAGTCCTGGCATGGCAAAAATCTGCTTTTATAGGAGCATCTTCGTAACGAAATGTGCCAGGAAATGCATTCAGCCCCGTGTAAGAGCTCTGTGCAGAGGTCTGTGCTCACTGAGGGACTTGCAAGGACAAAGAGCAGATGCTGGCATGCATGACTTGCTCTGCAGCAGCCTGTGTCCCCTGGGCTGCAGCAGGAGGTGAGATCAAGGTACTAAGTGCTTGGCTGGTCCAGTGACGGCAGAGAGGGCAGGACTAGAGGCCAGATGAGTGGTTTTATGCCATGCTACTCTTTGTGCCTTCCCTGGCCTGGGAAGGGCTGGGTTGCTTCTCTGCAGATGTGGGTGTTTGCAGTGGAAGCTGGGTTGGAAGGACCCTGGGCACTGCAGGCAAGCAAAGAAGTGCTGCTGACAGCTTGGGATGATGATTGTGGTTGGGGAAGAGAAAGGAAAGGAAGGATGTGTGGAGTCCATTGGATCCCAGATGTCCTAGGGACAATGGGGCTGTGCATGCTGTGCCTGACTGCAGCAGGAAGGAAAGGCTGTCAGGCAAGAGTTGCAGTGCTTTGGTGTCTGGAACATGGCTCCTTGGAGGAATTGCTGTCAAGTCTGCATGGGCTGAGTTGCTGGCAAGGAGTGTGCAGCCAGCACGTGAGGAGTGAAACCTGGAGCCTTGTCACTGGGGGCTCAGTGCTTCCTCTGGAACTGGCAAGCTTGGGATGCTCCAGTCCCATGGTTTGATTGTCCAGCCTTCAGAAGTAAGCCAGGGTTTGAACCCGGAGTCTGCTGCTCTTTGATCCAAGAGCAGCTAAAAGCAAAGCCCCAGCATTGGAGCCATTCCTGAGGACTTTGCAACAGAAGGAACTGCTGCCTTCAGACAGTGGTGTTTAATAAATTTCCCCTAAAAACAAGACCTGTTTGCTAATGCTTTCTGGGAATGTATTATTGAAACCTGTCAATGGACCTATTGGAGTCTAGGACCCCAAAGCCTAACATGATCCCTGCTGTGCCTTTGTGACCTTGGGATGGAGTACAGGTTCTGGCCTTTTCTTAAACTATGCCTATGGTTGCCTTTGATACCAGACTTCTGCCAAGGCCTGATGTCTTCCCCAGAGAACATGGTGATAAATCAGTCCTGTTTGAGACTTGTAAGCTAGTTGTGCATCCCTAGAGAGCACTGGATCCACAGGGGAACTGGGGCAGCTGTGAGCTCTCCTTCTTTGGCATGGGAGCATTTGAGGTCCTCTCTGCTTTCAGAGGCCAGAACAGATGCTGGCTAGCCATGTCCTCTGCCAGAAGAACTTCTGGGGTGAGCTGGCTGTGCTAGTTTTCGCAGCTAGCTCCTTCTGTGTCGTCCTAGTACCTGTGAGTCTTTGTTTTATTTGTTTCCTGTAAGCCAGCTGTCACTCTCCACAGCTGGGGCAGATCCAAGTCCTTCTTCTGGCATAGGAGAAGATGAGGAGGATGGTTCCCCTTTGGGGAGAAAGGATGCAGTTTGGCTTCTGTGGGCTTTGCTGTCCTGGGCACTGCAGATGAGTTGCAGCTCCTCTAATCTGCTGTTTCAGATGCAGAATATTGCACATCTGGCTGAGCTGAGTCAGGGTGAACTTCACTGAAGTGCCCCTGGAGGCAAGTCTGCAGACTAATGTTCCTGTGGCCTGGCTGGAGATTGGAACTGGGATACCAGCTGCAGAAGCCACAGTGCTGAGCTTGCTTTCCAAACCAGGAAACCTTAAACTTGCACAAAGCCCTCTCCCAAATCCCATTCCCATGCTTTTAATTCACTGTTTGGTTTCAAGCAGCTCATATTCTTGCATCAGCTGTGGAGTCTCAAGGGGTTGGTAACGTAGGCTTTTTTTGGGTTCAAAGCAAAATTAATCCTTTCCTTTTCTCTTCCACTCCTCTGTCCAGAGCTCTCTTAGCTGAGTGAGGAGGTACCCAGGGGCATGCCTAGGGGTGGGCAGCCAGGGTTGAGGGCAACATGGATCTCCCATGAGATGTGGAGCACTGCAGGGTGCTTCTGGCTCTGCTGGCACTGCAGTCATGGCAAAAAACCTGTCGAGGCTGGCTGGCCAGTGCCTGCTGAGGTCTGTGCCAACTTGCTTTCCCCCACAGCTGTCCCTTGGTGCAGGTACCCCGGGCAGGGGGCTGCTGTTGGGCAGCACACGCCACTGCCAGCCAGCTTGCCTGTTGCTTCCCCAGCACGTAGGGGAGTGAGATGGCTGCAGGGAGAGCTGGGACTGGGGGCTGTGCAGCAGCTGGAGGCCTTGTGGTTCAGGCTGCATTCCCAAGCGATGTCGTTAGGCAAGGAGACAATGATTTTTTGATTGCTTCAAGATGTAGGCAGCTCAGCCCATCAGGCCGGGCAGGCTGTATGCTGCCCGGTCTCCCGAGCTTGCACGGTTGCTCTGCAGTGCTCAGATGGGGTTGGGCTACTGGAGTGTCCCCAGGCGAGCGTGTGGGACTGGTGTGTTGAGTGACAGATGGGAGGTCCAGCTCAGGTGGAGGCCTGGCCCATGCCCTTGCAGCCTGAAAGATGAGCGTGAAGGTGGTGTGACCTTGCTGCCATGGCAGGGATTCTCCAGGCAGCACCCAGGGTGCTCTGAGGCTTCTTGGTATGGTGCAGAAGGTGGGCTGGGTGCTTTCACTGCCAGGCTGTGCCAGTTGGCTGCAGTCCTAAATACACACTTAGAGATGTCTGATTACCCAGGGGTGAGTCCTGCTACCCACACGCATTTTCTGCTGTGTCCCCATGATTACAAAGCCCAGCACCCCACTAAGCATCTGCAATCCATGAGGCTTGTTGCCTGTTGCCCAGCTATCTCCATGGCATAGCGTGGGAGGACAGTGTCCAGCCTCAGAGGTGAGTGCTGAGACACATGGCTGGGCTGCCACCTCCTTTCCCAGGAGCCCTGCAGTGTCTCCTGGGAAGTACTTGTGGAAACAGGGATGTGGGATCCCCTAAGACTTCAGCCCCAATTTCCCAGTGCTAGCCCCTAGCTCTGCCATGACTCCTTCTGATAATTATTACTCTTTTGGTGCATTTTCTTACAGCTCTGCCTGACAAAAACAGCAACAGTAACATCTCTCACTTCTCCGTGTCTGGAGAACAGCCCCAAACCAAAGCCATTCCCAGGCTGTGCTGCTGTCTGCTGCCAAATTTCTGTAGTAATGCTGTGGCAGCACTCAGGGTTGGCTGGGTCTATTTTGCCAGAGGTGTTTTGCTCCCTTGCTTCCTGACAAGCTCATAGGATTGAAAACTTGCTCTGCAGATTCAGGAGGCAGTGACTGATTTCATAGTGTTGCTCACAAAATCTATCCTGGACACAGCTTTGCTGGTTTGTCACCCTGACATGCTCTGCATAAGCTCAGGCTGCCGTAGTCTTTGGAGGAGGCTGCAGTGGCTGGGTTCTGGGGGCATCCCAAGCCCAAAAAGTGAATTGTGATACTCTTGGTAGAAATTCAGTCTGGCAATGCAGCTGTCAGTGTGAGTGTTTTTCCTAGGTAGCTGCTATTGCTCCCTTAAATTTTGAGCAGGGGATGCAGCATGAATGGTGTTATGTGCGTGCATTCAGACTTTTGCTGTGAGAATGTTCTCAGAGCTAGGATGTGATCTGAGCCTCCTCTGGTCTTTGTGCATCCTGTTCCTCCTTGTGCCTGTCTCCTCCCTGCAGATGATTTGCTCTCTGATGTGTGGGAATGATACCGTGGGGACCTGTAGGGACCAGGGTGACCTCCCTACACAATTCACTTAACCTTCATCTATTACCTTAACAGGAGGGTTTTAAATTTCAGTTAAATATCCTTTGGGTAAGACACCACTGGGTGTTCTCAAGCATACTGCATTTCAAATGTCAATGTGTTTATCTAATTTGGCTAAAGTTTTCCCTGAAAGCTTTCTGAAGCCACAGTTGAGCTAGTTTTAGGCCAGAAACATGTTGAGGGTTTCTTTTTCTCCCAACCTGGGGTGGCTTCTTTCACATACATGTGCAGAGAGCAGGTGTTTGCCAGTGCACACGTTTGGGATGGCTACTTGGTGTTGACTTTGGACTGTGGCTGCACCAGCTGTGTTACCAGGGGAGAGCTGAGCACTGATTTGGGCTTGCTAAGCTGACTTCCAACAAATTAGGTGTTGCTGGCTGGTTTTTTGGGTGGCTCTTGCTAAGGGAAGAGAAAGTAATTTTACTTGTTTCAGTAGCTCCTAGCAGTACAGCCCAGCAGGAACCACAGCAGAAACATGCTGTTGTGAAGGTGTCCAGTCAGACTGAGTGGAATCACCTTTGCTCTCCACAAGGTGCTCACAGACCTCTCTCATATGACAGCTCAGGCAGTTCTAGCAGCCTCCAATGGCTAAGCCATGCATGACCATGGCTTTGCCACACAGTGGTGCTGGGAGGTCCTCTAGGAAGGCTAGTGGAACAAGCAGAGGCATCTTCAGAGAATCACAGAATGCCAGGTTGGAAGGGACCTCAAGGATCATCTGGTCCAACCTTTTTATGTAATACTATAGTTGATATGAGATGGCTCAGCACCCTGTCAAACTGAGACTTAAAACTATCCAATGTGGGGGAATCTACCACTTCCCTTGGGAGACTTCCAGTGCTTGACTGTCCTCATGGTTAAAAGTTTATCTCTTGTGTCCAGTCGGAATCTCCCCAGGATAAACTTGTGCCCAGTACCCCTTGTCTTTTCCACATGACCCTTTGTAAACAAGGAGTCTCCATCGTCTTGGTAGCCATCATTTATGTACTGGAACATGGTAACAGGGTCTCCCTGAAGTCTTCTCTTCTCAATGCTGAATAAACCCAGTTTTCTCAGCCTCTCCTCATATGGCAGGTTCTCCAGTCCTCTGATCATCCTTGTGGCCCTTCTCTGGACCCTCTCCAGCCTGTCCACATCCTTTTTGTAGAGCAGGGACAAAACTGAACACAATACTCCAGGTGTGGTCTGACAAGCGCTGAGTACAGTGGGATGCTGGTGATGCCCTTGTTAATGCAGCCCAGCATCCTGTTGGTTTCCTTTGCCACTACAGTGCACTGTTCACCCAGTTTATAGCATCTCTTATGATCCTCCAGTTGTGTGAATCATCCCACCATGTGTCAGTTGTTCCTATGATATCACAACTATCTGACTGAGCACGGAACTGCAGTTCCTCCTTTTTATTTCCCAGACTGCGTGTGTTTGTGTACATAAACTTCAGGTGGCTGATCTTTTGGTCCTCATTTCAAGAGACAGCTCAGGCACATTTTACCCTTCTCTGATTGGCCTGATTTATTGCCCAATCAGTTGTAGTGGTGATGGGGATGTGATCACTGCCATTTTGGATCTCTCCCCCTGGTAGTGGGGTGCCACTCTGAGGCTCTTCTCTAGTAAGCCCAGTTTTACCCCTGTCCCCCTTTGAGTCTAAAGACCTTTCTATGAGTGCACATAGCTCCTGATCCAGGATCAGGATAGGTGAACCCCATCTTTTGCCAGCAGCCCCGATGTCTTGTAAAGCAGCCAGTGGTCATAGAACCCAAAGTCCTGCCAACAACACCAGTCACACAGCCAGGTATTGATCTATAGGCTCCTCGTGTTTATCCCCTCATCAGTCCTTGCAACAGGAGGGATAGAGGCAAACACCACTTGTGCTCCCAACTCCCTAACCAGCCATCCCTGGTCTCTGAAGTCTCTATTCATTGCCCTTGGACTTCTTGTACCAATCTCATTACTGACTACCTGAAAAACCAGTAATGGGTAGTAGTCTGAGGGTAGTAGTCTTGATGCTTCATTCCATAAAGGTGGTGATGTCTTTTTGGCTTTGTACAGGTTTTACCCAAACTCTGGCATAAGAGCATCCCACACAGACATCCCAAGCCCTCTGCTTGCACAGCTTTCTTGAGTCTCTGTCCCAAAAGCCCAGATGAGGTGGAAGGGATGCGTGAACCCTGCTGTCAGCAGCAATTTCCTGCACCAGGTCTATACAACTTCTATGGACAAGTGCAGCACTTCCTATCTCCTAATACTGACCCTTGTGATCCCTCAGATTTATACCAAGTATGATATGTATGGGATGGATGGACTTTAGTCGATTTTGGTCACCTGTCTGGTGTGCTGCTCCTTACAGGAGGGTCACAGGTGTGTCCCTTGTCCTCCCTTCTGGTTCTGTAGTATAAGATGTTTAGCAGAACCAAACAATGACCTTGGTTCTGCTTACTATTCTCTAGCCATAACTATAGACATCAAGTGATATCAGGCCTAGAGGCAGGCACTGACTGGAAAACATGCTGTTACTTTCACCAACTGCAGTTACTCACAAGAGACTTCACTGAAAAGTAAAATTGCTAAAAGAAAATTGGTTTCATCCTGGCTCAAACCAGGACAACCAAGGAGCTGGATCCTGGTATTTCCTGATACCTTGTAAAATCCCTGTTTCCCATGTAGAGCTTGTGCCAAGCCATCATGTCCCCTGTTCACAGAGACATGTACTTGTGCCTGGGCATGGGGGATACTGAGGCAGAAGGATGCATGTGATGAGGCTGCTGAAGCTCTCAGCTGGCCAACACTGAGTGAAGCACAGTTTTGCTGTCAGTGATGGGGTGAAATTAGTTCTGCTGCCCTTGGGTTACACTGCTAATGCTCTCTGTTTAGTACTAGAAGCACACCTAATTTAAAGTATCATGTCTTAATATCCTAATGGCCTACACCTTCACAGAGTAGTGCCTCATCACTAACTCCAGCACTAACGTAACTAGTAGACTGTGAAAGGTTTTGGGATGCTGAGACCCCAAGAGGAGAACTGATCCATCTCCTTCATTAGCTGTCCTAATGCACATTGCCACCTTGCACGTCTTTTATACCATACAGGTATGGTTTGGTGGCCTTGGTGCCCTGAAGCATATCTGTGGGAAAAGGACAGACTCAGCTCGTGGCAGGTACATGGTAGGTGATGGTGGAAACTTCTCTGGGCACGCTGACTCTTGGTGCACAGCACGCTGATGGGGATTACCTAGCTCAATGTGAGACTCAGGAGATAGCACTTCAGGCACAGCCTGGAGCTCTGTAATTTGGGCCATAGGGGCCAATCTGTGGATGCTTCACGTGGCCTTAAATGCTCTGAATGCAGCTGACAAGTGATGTCCACCCAGGAGTTGTGGGGCTTAACCAGGCTGGGGACAGTTCCCTAGGGAGGTTGTCTGCACACGAAGGTCATTGGCACAATTGAGTGCTGAAGGTAGAAAACCAGGCTGCAACATGGTCCATGTTGTAGACCCTGCAGTATATGTTTTTGCACTGCCGTTCCTGTGACCTCTCAATTAATTTCTGACCCTTCCTGGTGGCTTCTTCGGAGTGACTGGAATTAGGATTGAACCCACAGTCCCATCTTGCAAAGGCTGCAGGCAGGAAAGACCTCTGGACTACTGTGTCCACTGCCCTAATGTCTTTGGGAAGAGGCTTCTGTGGTTTTTGCAATGGGAGGACTTTATTGCTCTCTCTGTCTGGTCTGTGGGGAAAGGGTGTTAGTAGATATAGGCTGAGATGCCCCTGCTGCTGCCTGACATGTGCTTGGAGCTGGGAGACTGGAGCCTCATCCTGGGGGGCAGCAGTGAGGGATGAAAGCCTGTGTCTACACCTCGCTGTTAACTGTGAGCAGGAGAGCTTGATCTGGAAATGCATGGCTGGCCCTGGGCTACGCATGAGTGGCTGCAGGCAGGAGAGGCTTTGCTTGGTGCTCACCCTGTGCTGCAGGCTCCAAAGGCTTTCCAGCATGGAGGGAACTTTTGAGGCTTTGTCCAATGCAACGATGTAGATGCCCCCTTCAGAACATCCCATTCAGAAATAGGGTCCTTACCCTTAGCTCTTGGTGGCTGAGCCATCCTGTCAAATTGTGTCCCTTTATCTGGCTTTTATACAAGCACTAGACAGGAGAATGTGGCTGAGCCTCCAAAGAGGAACTGCCCTTTGCCTGCTCTTGGACCCTATTCGTGTAACTCATCCAGGCAACCACTTTCTGAAGCCATTTTCCTTGCAGAGGTGGGAAGCCACCGTTTTGACCACTTTCTTCTTTGCTTTCATGAAAGATTGCTTCTAAGATGCTCCAAAACTGCCTGGCTTGGCCTCTTTCACCGCAGAGCATGGTGCTGGGAACAGAGTTCAGCAGCAACCAGCCTGTGCTGAATTGTCTTTTGTCCACTTCCCTTTATGTGGCCAGTTGGTAGTAGGAGCAGATTGCCTGTGTGGCTGGCTGTGGCCACCACTTTCTTCTTTGCTTTCATGAAAGATTGCTTCTAAGATGCTCCAAAACTGCCTGGCTTGGCCTCTTTCACCGCAGAGCATGGTGCTGGGAACAGAGTTCAGCAGCAACCAGCCTGTGCTGAATTGTCTTTTGTCCACTTCCCTTTATGTGGCCAGTTGGTAGTAGGAGCAGATTGCCTGTGTGGCTGGCTGTGGCCAGCCCGCAGCTGGTTTTATGAAGATGCTGGTGCAGTCCCTTGGCAGCCCCCCCTGCCCAGCCACATCAGGCAATGCCTAGGGAAGTACTGGCTGCTCTGTCTTCAGGGCCCTGAGCTCTTGGGTGGTGTTTAGTGTGTGGAGGAGCACTCTGGGCTTTTCCACCACTGTGGAGATGCTTCCAGCCCTCCAGAACCACTCCACAGCTGCTATCAGACCCTGGGGTCAACCGTTGCAGTGTCTTGTTTCTGCTTCTACTTTCAGTTGGGCTGAGAACCCAGCACAAGTTTGGAATGTCACCGTTGCATCCTCTGGTGATGTGCTCCAGCAGCTGCTGTGCTTATTCCCATGGCCAGTACTTGCTCCAAACCAGTTTTTCTCTGGGCAATGTGAGGATGTGGATGCGAGATGGAGACATGATCCCAAGGAGAGAAGCTTTGAGGAAAGCCTAGAAACACTCATTGGGTCCTTCTGACCTGGGGCAATCTGGATTCATGGCTGGGACTTAAGAGAGGTCCCAGAGAAACATCTGAGCTGCCCAGGAAGCTGTTTGCTCTCCGGTGTTTTGGTGACTTGGCTTCTTGGCTCATACACTGCAAGACACCTCCCTGTTCAGGCTGGAAGTGCAACAGAGCAGTGGGTCACGGGAGCTCCCTCCTAACACCCCTGACCCCAGGGAGCAGAGGGCACTTGTGGCAAGCTCAGGCAGCCCTGTTCCAGCGGCTACTGTAGTCACAGCCTTAAAGTGGCTGTGCTGAAATCTGAGCACAGATCTGTCTGTGATCGGGGATTGTTTTTGGCAGATGTGCTTTGGGATACGTTCCTCCTAACACGAAGATCTCGGCTGTCTGGAGACCCCTTAAGAGTAGCACATGCTTACCCGCTCCCTTCTGCCCATCTCCGTGCTCTAAACTTGCCCTCGTTGCGATGTTTTGCAGCTGTGGGGACGCGGGCAACAATCCTTTTCACCAAGGAGCCATACTCGCAGGATGCCCTGCCCGGCCGCAGCGCCATCCTGCGCTGCGAGGTGCAGGAGCCGGCAGACGTGGAGTTCGAGTGGCTGCAGAACGGGCTCCCCGTTCAGGACACAGAGCAGCGCTTCAAGGAAGGCAGCAACCTCCAGTTTGCTGCCGTCGACCGGCACCGGGATGCCGGGGGCTTCCAGTGTGTAGCCAGGAACTTGGTCACCGGGGAGGAGGCCCGCACAGCCAATGCATCTTTCAATATCAAGTGTGAGTGAAGAGGCGAGGGCAGCCCTGTGGCACGTGCCACAGCCTGGTGCTACCCACCATGGCCAGGGCAAAGCACTCTCCTGGGGGGGCCTGAGTCTGGGAACAGCTTTGTCAGGCTGCCTGCTAATGTGTGGGTGGGTGGTAGTGAGACAGGGATTGGGCAGCATGGATTGTGCAAGTAGGATTCCTCTCCAGCTACTCGGTGCCCTCTTGTCCCCAAGGCTGTCAGAGATGCTTTCTCCTGCTGCCTTCCCCATTTCCATATATGAAATGGGGATATTACAGCCCCAAGTGTGTCCTGAGCACTGCAGGTACTTTCAGAGCCCCTCTTACCCCTCAGAGAATAGCTACACGGGGGAAAGTGGGACATGTGTGGGGTGGGTGTCCCTTTTCTCTTTGCTGGCTTGAGGGTTCATGTGTCTCTGAGCACGATTGTGCCCTCACTGCCTGCTCTGCTTACTGCTGACTCAGCTTCCCCCTAGGCTCGGAGAGCCAGCTGTGCTGATATCCTTTGATCCCACAGGGATTGAAACGGGCAGTGTGGTGCTGAAGCAGCCGGCCGACGAGGCTGAGATCCAGCCCTCCTCCACAGTGGTGCTGCGGTGTCACATCGACGGCCACCCGCGGTAAGGGATGCCTCCCAAAGAGCGGGCCCTGCCAGGGGTCCCCTTGCACCTTTGCTGCATGCCCCTCCTCTCTCTCTTTCTCTCTGTCTCTCTCTCCTCTCCTCTGCGAGGATTCAGTAGAGTCTAGGGGAGGCGAAAGGCAGGATTGAGCCTGTGGCTGAGCACCAGGGGAGAAGGCAAATGGCTTCCTCGGAGCTGCGTAGCGAGGAGCACAGTAAGGACAGGCCATCACAGTCCGGTCACTGAGCTACTTCATGTGCTGTGGTCACTCTCTGTTGCTTTCCAGTTGTGTCCCGTCCACTTGGCTGCATGTCTCATGGCTTCGTGTGTGTGTTGGGGCCAGCACTGGGGCTGGAGAGCCAGGGAAACGGGGCCATTTCTGAGCTGCCTCCTCCACACATGTGCCCTCTGGGGAGCCGTGTTGGTGCCCTGCAGCCAGTCACCCTCTTGCTCCTGTCTTGCAGCCCCACGTGGCAGTGGTTTCGGGACGGCAGCCCCCTCCCCGAGGGCCGCAGCACCTATGCTGTCAGCAACAAGGAGCGAACGCTGACCTTGCACAGCACCAGCCCCGACGACAACGGTCTCTACTACTGCTGTGCCCGCAGCGCTGTGGGCTTTGTCTGCAGTCAGAACAACTTCACACTGAATATCATCGGTGAGTTATGTCCCAGCTGCTCAGGGCTGGGAGCTCAGCTGTTCTACTGCTTTGCTAGCAGCCTCCTCTTTGCTGCAGGGAAAGTGTCAGGCTGGTGTGACTTTCTCTGTGTGAAGCCCCTGGCCAGCTGACACACTGGCCAAGTTTAAACCTTACCCTGTCTATAGGTGTTAATTTACCACTATGACTTTCTGGGGCAGGTTTGTGCTGTTGTCTCTGGTGCTGGAGCACCAGGGTCCATCCTTCTTCAGCAGGTTTGGTTCCTGTAAGCTGTAGGTGCTGCTGGTTTTGCTAATACCAGTGCCACTGTGGTGCCAGGTGGCTGAGACACCCCATTAGCGAGGCCCAGGAAGGGCAGGAGATGTTTACCTTAGAGAAGTATTTGGAACTGGACAATGGAATTCACAGTCCAGTTATAGGCTTGATCTGTTTGCTGGGAGCCCAGGGTGCTTAGGGACTAGCAGGAAGCAGAAGTGGCTTTATCCAGGGCAGCTGTCCCTTGCAGTCCTGGGCTCCGGCTGCGGAACTACAGCTGTGCTGACATGTCTGTCTCCTTTGCACCCACAATGTGCTCACAGGGTGCACCCAGCTCTTTTTCGAGTTTCCCCCAGAGCACTGGTGAAGGGACACCATAGGCCACTCTGGTCTTTTCACCCTCCTGTGGTCTCTGCCTTTGCAGATGAGAGCTTTCCTCAGCCGGTGATCGTCCCGCAGGACCTCATCGTGACCAAGAACGAAGAGGCCATGTTTGACTGCCAGTTTGCAGCCATGCCCCCTCCCACACAGGAGTGGCTCTTTGAGGACAGCCCCATCACCAACAGATCCAAGTAACAGGGACCCCAGTGATGTGGGCAGGGCTGGGAGGAGAGGGGGGCACAGTATTCCAGAAGCAAGAGAGAGAGGCCAAACCCTGGCTGTGCCCGAGACCCAGTATTCAACATCAAGCTGGCCATTTGGTTTGGCTTCTCACCTTGGCTGGCTCGGGTTTAGCAGGGCTTTGGTACTTGTGCGTGGCTTTTATCTGCATAAGGACTCAGCAAGCTGTTTGTCCTTGAACGAGTTTGTAGGACTGTCATTCCTAGATGCCCACACATGATGATCTTAGAGGTGGGGACGTCTCCCAGCCCTGGATGTTCACGAGTGGCAATTTCGTGGATCCAGGGACAGCTCAAGCCCCAGTTACAGATTTAGGGTGATTCCCAGTGTCAGAGATGTCTTGGTACCAGATGCCCACAGGTGGTGATCTCAACTCAGAGACACCTCCTAGCCCCCAGCATCTGCACAATGATCACTGGGCCCATGGTTGTCCTGCATCTCCAGATACCAGTGCATGGTGATCCTCAGAGCCAGGAATGTTTCTGACTCCCAGACAGCTACATGTAAGGTAATCCCCAGAGCTGGGGATATCTCCCAGCCCAGGCTGCCCATGGATGGTGACCCTGGAGCTCAGACTGTGCAAGGCAAGTGGTGCTGTCTGGGTGCCAGATGCCCAGTGGCCTGGTAGCTCCCGGGCGCCACCTTGTGCCCTCTACATCCTTTCCTGGCTGTGCCAGCTTTCAGAGCTGGCCATGTTTGGTGATGCAACTTCTGGTGGGAACCAGCTCCTCTCCAAGAAAGAGGCTCCCATTAGCTCATTTCCTTCATGAAGCGTGTGTCCCAGCATCTCCTTTTTCATGTGTACTGCTCCCCCCATGCTGGGAAGCTTTGCCTTGACACAAAATCTCCCTTTTGGTCCCACGGGCCCATGTAAGACATGACAGGGCTGTGGCTCTGGCCTGGCTCCTGCAGAGGTGTCCACTGAGCCCTTCCTCCTCTCCTCACGTGCTCAGGACCACCGTGTTTGCCAATGGCTCCCTGCTGATCACCCAGGTGAGGGCTCGCAGCACCGGTGTCTATAAGTGCGTTGGCCACGGGCAGAGGGGGAAAGCTCTTGTGCTGAAGGCGACTCTGCGGCTAGCAGGTGAGCTCCTGGGGCAGGTGGCGGGGTGGGCAGTGGGTCCCAGGCTTGCATTGTCACTCTGGAGCTATGTGGCAGCACAGTGATGGGTTAGTACCTGGAGAACTGCTTGGGTTTTCTGCCAAATGGCTCATCCTTGTTGCCTGCTTCAGGGGAGCAAACACATTTTATGTGCTTTCTCCCTCGGCTGGTGTCTCCCGTGGGAATGATGATGCTAGTAGGTTGGCTACATGTTCCTGCCCTGTTTTTGAGCCCTGCTGTCTATTGCTTCTCTCAGAGATCGAAGAAATGGCACCCTTCTCCCCAAAAGTGTTGACAGCGAACCAGGGGCACCGCGTGGCCTGCGCTGCCCCGCGAGGCGTACCGACTCCTGAAGTCTGGTGGGAAAGGAACCAGGAGCGAGTTCCCACTGCTGGCAGGGTGCACCAAGATGCAGGGCAGCTCATTTTCACCAGTATCAGCGAGACAGACTCAGGGACGTACATTTGCCATGCTGCTAACAAGGCTGGAGAGAAGAAACAGGAGCTGAGCATCACTGTGGCTAGTAGGCAGCTTTCAGGGAAGGGCTGGGAGGAGAGAAAGGGCTGGATGGCGGGCTTGGGATGAGCTGGGGTGGGATGGTGAATCACCTCAGTGATACAGAGAGGTACTTCTCATGACTGGGCTGCAGGGCCTTGTGGTTGGCTGCACACTGCCTGTCTGGTCTGCGCTGGTGCTGGCTAGAGGGGTGGTGAGCGGCCCTGTGTAACCCCTTGCATCTGTGCCCAGCGGTACCCAAGTGGGTGGAGATGCCCAAGGACAGCCAGCTGGAGGAGAGCAAGCCAGGGTACCTGCACTGCCTCAGCAAGGCCTCCCTGAAGCCCACCGTCACCTGGTACCGCAATGGTGTCTCCATCTCTGAGGTGAGGTGATGGGGAAGGCCCTTGCTGCTCATGGGCACTTCTGCCAGGTGCATGCTCAGCTTCTTCCTCTGCTGCTGCTGTTTCTTGTCCTGCTCCTAAGCCCAGCTTCCCTGTCATCCCCACTCTGGTCGCGTTCCTGACACCATTCTTATCCTACTGCTGTAGAGGTGTACAGCTGGCTGTCTCGAGCACCTTGGCTGGCAGTCAATCCTGTGCTTTTGGGGCAGTGACAAGAGAGGTGTCCCTCCAAGATGTCACCGCAGCTTGTCTCAGTCCTCCACGTGGGTCTCAGCAGGGCTGTGGGCACAGCAGTCTCAGCATGGTGTGGAGCATCAGGCATGCCACAAGCAAGGTCTGAGCCCAGGGCTGGTGACTGTAATTTCTGCTCCGTTCCCTCACTCCCTGTGGGCAGGACTCGCGGTTTGAGATCTCAGAGAACGGGACACTGCGCATCAACAACGTGGAGGTTTACGACGGGACCGTGTACAAGTGTGTGAGCAGCACGCCGGCAGGCAGCATCGAGGGGTACGCGCGGGTGCATGTGCTAGGTAAGCTGAGAAACACCCCACTCCCTGCCCGTGTGGGGAGCTCTTCTGCCAGGCATTGATCCCCCCAGCTCTGTCGTCTCCTGCAGCTGGGGGTGGCCTTAACAGTACAGGTGTCTCTTGCAGAGAAGCTGAAGTTCACCCCCCCGCCCCAGCCGCTGCAGTGCATGGAGTTTGATAAGGAGGTTACAGTGTCCTGCTCAGCCACAGGCCGGGAAAAGCCCACCATCCAGTGGACTAAAACAGGTAAGGGGGACTTGGATACGGGATGTGTGTGTCTGACCCTGGGGCCCCAGAAGTTTTGGGTTGGCCCACCTCCCAACACGGGTGAAGCCCTGGCGCTGTGGCTGCCTGGGAAGCAGGCACAGTGCATCCCTCTTCTTGCATCCTGCAGATGGGAGCAGCCTGCCATCCCACGTCAGCCACAATGCTGGCATCTTGTCCTTCCACAAGGTGAGCAGGAGCGACTCAGGGAACTACACGTGCATCGCCTCCAACAGCCCGCAGGGCGAGATCCGTGCTACTGTGCAGCTGGTGGTGGCAGGTGAGGGCTGCACCAGGGAAGTGGGTCCCCTGCTGTGCTGCCCGTGCAGTGGGTTTGCCTGGGTGGCACCCAACTGGTGTGCTTCTGCAGGGGGAGAAGCGTATCTGGCCTGACCCCAAACTCTGCCCCATGGCACTCGAGTGTCTTGTTTGTCAGTGCCTGAGAGGGCATGTGCCACCATGCCAGTACTGACCCTGCTCTCTTGTGGGAGCTCAGCACCATTCCCAGGAGCTGACAGTGTTCCTGTTGGCTTCCCTGCTTTCAGTTTACGTCACCTTCAAGCTAGAGCCAGAGCCCACCACAGTGTACCAGGGGCACACTGCCATGTTCCAGTGCCAGGCAGAGGGAGACCCAGTACCGCACATCCAGTGGAAAGGGAAGGACAAGATTTTGGATCCCGGCAAGCTGCTGCCCAGGTACACAGCCTCTGTTCCAAACTGAAATGTGACACAGCATGGCTCTCCCCACGCCTACCCAGCATGTGGGTCTGGGGCTGCCTGGGAAGCAGGCACAGTGCATCCCTCTTCTTGCATCCTGCAGATGGGAGCAGCCTGCCATCCCACGTCAGCCACAATGCTGGCATCTTGTCCTTCCACAAGGTGAGCAGGAGCGACTCAGGGAACTACACGTGCATCGCCTCCAACAGCCCGCAGGGCGAGATCCGTGCTACTGTGCAGCTGGTGGTGGCAGGTGAGGGCTGCACCAGGGAAGTGGGTCCCCTGCTGTGCTGCCCATGCAGTGGGTTTGCCTGGGTGGCACCCAACTGGTGTGCTTCTGCAGGGGGAGAAGCGTATCTGGCCTGACCCCAAACTCTGCCCCATGGCACTCGAGTGTCTTGTTTGTCAGTGCCTGAGAGGGCATGTGCCACCATGCCAGTACTGACCCTGCTCTCTTGTGGGAGCTCAGCACCATTCCCAGGAGCTGACAGTGTTCCTGTTGGCTTCCCTGCTTTCAGTTTACGTCACCTTCAAGCTAGAGCCAGAGCCCACCACAGTGTACCAGGGGCACACTGCCATGTTCCAGTGCCAGGCAGAGGGAGACCCAGTGCCGCACATCCAGTGGAAAGGGAAGGACAAGATTTTGGATCCCGGCAAGCTGCTGCCCAGGTACACAGCCTCTGTTCCAAACTGAAATGTGACACAGCATGGCTCTCCCCATGCCTACCCAGCATGTGGGTCTTGAGTTCCTATCTTGGCGGGCGCAGAGTCGGTTGTCTCCGTGTCCCAGGGCCCGGATGCTCCTGTCCCTAGGGTTACCCTTTCTGCCACATCCTGCCAAGCTGCAGCTGAGCTGCAACCATTTGTTCCTGAGCATTGCACAGCCTGAGATTCAAGATGATGGCACTGGGGGCATGGGGCTGAGGCATCCTGGGGAGATGGGGCTACAGACGCCCCAAGACTGCCTTTACCCTCTGGTACTTGCAAAGGGCTCTATGTGGTTGGCAGGATTCAGATCATGCCCAATGGCTCCTTGGTGATTTACGACGTCACCACTGAGGACTCTGGAAAATACACCTGTATCGCCGGCAACAGCTGCAACATCAAGCACCGTGAGGCCTTCCTATATGTTGTAGGTAAGGGAGGTGTCCAACGTTGGGATGTGGCCTTCTGGTATCCCTGGCAGCTCTAGGTCCTGCTTCTGGCCCCTCTGGGATGCAGCACAGCGTGCTGCGGGCTGTGGCTAGATGAGGAGGTTGCCACAGCTGTGCGGGGGGGTTTCCTCATTCCTCCAGCTCATTCCTGAGTAGGATTTGGGAAATCCCTCCGCACCCTCATGGGTTCGGTGCTGTCTGCCCCACAGACAAGCCAGCAGTGGAAGAGGATGAGGGACCTGGCAGCCACACGCCCTACAAGATGATCCAGACCATCGGGCTTTCGGTGGGGGCAGCTGTTGCCTACATCATTATCGTGCTGGGGCTGATGTTCTACTGCAAGAAGCGGAGAAAAGCCAAGAGGCTGAAGAAGCACCCAGAGGGCGAGGAGCCAGAAATGGAGTGTCTGAATGGTGAGGCCAGCATCCCTGGCAGTGGGGGTTTCACTGCTGGCCCCTTAGCCTCGGGCTGAGGGACAGGGAGCTCCCAGGGAGCAGGGGATTTCTGCTTAGCCTTGGGAGTCTCTTGCTCTTGGTTTTGGCTGTGGTGGGTGGCAGACACCTGCTACCAGTTGAAAAACAGACAAGTGTGAGACATGCATCCCAGCCCCATGTGGTGGCCATCTCTGTCTGCTGAATTATATATGGCTTCAGCTTTCCACAACCTTTACATGGCATCATATACACCCTTTGCCAAGGCAAGGGAAGTGTCCCTACTGCAGTGTAATGAAATAGTAGTACTTGGCTGGCCTGTTCAAATCACAATTCTAGCAGCTCCTGGTGCTGAAGGGAAGACTTTGAACAGCCCTGTACTCTGCTGGGAGCCATGAATTTTAAGCCTCTACAGTACCCTCCAACAAGGACTTCTGAAGGATAACAGGTTATCTAAAAACTCTTTGGTTTTTTTCAAGCTTGTAACCTACCAGCTCTGCACTAGAACACACAGCTCTTCTGTATGTCTGATAGCTCCTGCAAACGCCTTTTCTGGTTGCACTGGTCTGCCTTCTGAGATGTGGAGCCCCAGACAGGACTTGGTGCCTCCAGCTTTGCAGCTTGACACAGCTGTGCCACTGACTTCAGTTCCTTCTCCACAGAGCTTGCTCTGGAGGGAGTGCAGGCAGCTCAGGGCTGAGTCTGCCACTGTGGATGGGATGTTGGGGTGTCAGGGTTGCTTTCCCCAGGCTTCATGTTGTATCTCTGGCTGCACCTCCTAGTGCTCCATATCCCTCTGCAGCTGGCTACAGCTGCTCTAGACCTTTGCTGCTAGCTAAATTGGCATCTTTGGCAAACAGCTGCCAGAAGCACCCCTTCCATGTTGTCAACATGTTGTACTACCCTGGCTCCTACCTTGTATGTGTCCACTAGAGGATGTTCCCTCCTATCCTGTGACAGCTGAGCTGCTTTTTAACAGCTGTTTCCATAAGACTGTGCAAAATCCCTTAAAATAGACTAAACTGGGTCCTCATTGTGCATGAGGTACATGATTCCTTTAGTGAAACCAAGGCATCTCTGGGGCATCATTTCATTTTTCTAAAGCTGTTTCAGCCCTTTCTCCTGACATCGTGGTTGACCTTGCATCCCTGATACCAGCGAGGGCTTGTAAAATGATGGGGTGCATTTGAGTTTGTTGCCCTTATAATTCCCTCAATCTCTTCCTGTCCTCCCCTGCCATAAATGCTCCCCCATCCCATTTCTCCAGCACACAGCTGCATCCTCATCATGTGGGGGTGGCTGTAAGGTCCTGACAAAACTGCTGGGTTCATTTCCTGTATTTCCTCTGGTATTGGTACTTTGAACAGAGCCAACCCTCCAGAAGAGAAGTCTGGCTGTCAGAAACCTCCTGGGAACAGAGATGCAGGAGCATCTCTTCACCTTTGTGCTCTGCTACAGTCACCACTGTGAGCTCTTCCTGTGGACAAGTCACAGGCAGCTCACCTATGCCAACAGACTCTGGCCAGAATTCTCTTCCTGGGAAATGATTTGTCTTAATTTTTATTTTTTTTTTTGAGGTGATCTCAGATTTTTATTTTGGTCTATCTTATATTTTTCTTTTTATTCTGCCAGCGTTTGCCTTTTCTTTTTCTCTTCATCTAGAACCAGTTTAGCTGTCAGAAATGCATCCTTAACTGCTACAAGCAGATCCAGCTGCCTACACTTCTTTTTGGTACTTCCATAGCCTCTCTGGAGAAGTGGTTTGGGTTTGCTGTCAGCTCCAGTGGAGTCACCCCCTTCACCATGGTCTTCAAAGATTTGGCTCTTTTCCTCCTTTTGATGTGGTTCCTCTTTAGCTGGGTGACCTGAAGTATCTCGGCACCTACCTGATGACAAGTACTCCCTGTCTGACCACCAGCTGACTTTTCCAGTGCCCTTAGGATCCAGACAGATTTGACCTTCCTATGGATTTGCAGTGGATCTTTCCTATGGATCACCTGTGGATCAATGCACTCCTAACAAGTCAGTCACCTTCCAAGGTCACGTCCTTGGTGTGCCGCATCCTCTGTAACAAGGGTGCTTGCTCTCAGTGTCCCTTTGTCTGACTGTTCTGCTTTTTTGGGGTGAACGCAGATAGCATTTGGGGGAGGTTAACAGCTGGGGGGAGCTGATTTCTGAAGGGAGAGCTTGATTTCTGTGTTGGCATGTGCTGATTTCACCAGGGCAGTGTGTCTGTGTCTCTTTCTCTAGGAGATGCTCAGGTGTTGCAAGCAGGTGGGCAAAGCAGGCAGCTTCTCTATGCTTGGGTCCCCTCTGGACTGCTAGATACATAAATTAAACTTGCTATTCATATTGCAGGCCCTTTGTTATTGATTGTCTTGTCAAAGTTCTGTGAAACACGGCGATACCTGTTCTCACAAGTTGTCTGTCCTTGCTGCCTGCTGGTGCTGTCTCTCAGTGGCAGAGTACTCACTCTGCAGCCTTGGAGATTTTCTTGGCACAGTTGCAGTGCTCATCTGGTATTATCCTCTTGGCTTCAAGCTTGTAGTCTTGAGACATTATCAGTCATGAATGCGGACAGCACAATCTTGTTAATAATTAGCAGAAAACCAATGAGAGTCTTAAGTAGTGTCAAGCTTTGGTTTATGCGGTAGAGGTTGCTTTATCACTATGGTCTTCTGCAAATGCTACTCCAGCAGGACAGAGAGGACAGCTTTCAGTAGCTATGGCTCGTAAGTTAACATAGCTCAGTTTTCGCGGCTCCAAGCCTACGTGTGACAAAGCCATGGTCCCTGTCATGGTTGCCAGACCTGCTCAAGAGGTGCTGGTGCCTCTCCTGTACGCATGCATTGTAAGCATGTGTGTACACATAGTGCTGTACAGTACACCTTGAAGGAAATCATGGGCAGTGGGGTTCCTGTTGTGGTTACCTCATGTTGAGTCAGGTCTTAATTTTGTGGTTAAATCCTTTTGCATGGTCAGGTGTTTCCCTAGTGCTTGCTCCTGGACTAGCTGAAACAGAGTGTGTGCACAGCAATAGAGTGATGCTGCACATGTGTCAGCCACCTTAGCTTGGTGCTGTGCCCTGCTTTACATTCAAATTCCTGCCTTCAGCTTATGGAAAGTACTGCTTCCTAGTGCCAAGTGTGATCCAAGCAGTAAATGCATTCAAAATCAAGATTTGCTGTCTATCTGTACAGTCTTTCCCCTGCAAGCTGCCTGTAAAATGCAGGGTTCCCTACTGAAGGTAATGATGTTTTGTCCTGGTCACTGGCTTCTGTTTGTGCCAGGGAACTTTGTAGTGGAGAAAGCTTGCTGGGGTTGACTGCAAGGACAGTGTTTCCTAGCGCTGCTTCGACCCAGGCAGTAAACTTCAGGCTGATGTGATCTGAGAGTTTGAGGTTACCCAGGACATGAGCATTGCTGGCTTGCTGGGGAGTGAGCAGGAGCAGGGGAGTCAAGCTGCAGCAGCCTATGCCAGATAGACTTGAGAGTCGTCTGGGCATCATAAGACTGGTTATAGTGATCAGGGTCCTCTCTGCTCTGTCTCTGCCTCACACGTCCAATCTCTTGCTGCTGTTCTGCAGAGTTGTCAATGGTAGTTTGGATGTAGCCACACCTTTGGGATGGCTGAGTGGCATGGGATGGACAAGGCCAGATGGGGTTGGTTGGCTCTGGGACCAAAGCAGTTGTTCAGCATCCGATTTCAAAGGTGGCTGCAGGGCTGGCAGAGACAGACATAAGCCTAGAGGGAACAACTGTGTGGAGGCCACTCTGTTGCCTGGGGCTAGAAATCAAGCTGGGGTGCTTGGAGGAAATTGGGCGTGCTTGGAGTATCAATCCTTGAAGAAAGGGACTGATCATGACATTTACTGCACAGCCTGGCAGGATGCTGAAGCGATTTGTGCTTTCCTTGTAGGTGGTGCTTTGCTGCAGAATGGACAGATGACAGCAGAGATCCAGGAAGAAGTAGCCTTGACCAACCTGGGCAGCAGCTCTGGGGCCAGCAAGCGGCACAGCGCTGCCGACAAGATGCACTTTCCACGTTCCAATCTGCAGACAATCACAACCCTGGGTATGCTGAGTCACCCTGGCCCTGGCAGAACGCCAGCAGGAAACCTGTGGCTGAAACCTTAGCACGTCCTAGCCAGAAAACTGGATGTGCTGGGGTACTCTGCTGGGGTCCTGCAGCTGCTGGGCTTTCAAATACATGTGCTGTCCTAGTGTGTGCTGTCTTCCCACGTGCTGCTCTACACTTTCAGGCAAGGGGGAGTTTGGTGAAGTGTTCCTGGCCAAGGCAAAAGGTGCAGAGGATGGTGAGGGTGAAGCACTGGTCCTGGTGAAGAGCCTGCAGACAAGGGATGAGCAGCTGCAACTGGACTTCCGGCGGGAGGCAGAGATGTTTGGCAAGCTGAACCACTCCAACGTGGTGCGGCTGCTGGGGCTGTGCCGTGAGGCAGAGCCACACTACATGGTCCTGGAGTATGTGGACTTGGTAAGGGCTCTGCCAACAGTGCCAAGTGGGCCAGGCTGGCAGCACAGGCAAGCAAGAGGGAGACCAGGCTGAGCTTAACGCTGTTCTCAGCATGTGGAGGAGTCTTGAGGGGAATGGGGGTCGTGCAAGATGTGGAGGTGACTTTGTCCTCTTCCACATTCTCCTGATTTCGGTTTTCTGTCCAGGGTTCAGCTCACAAGTTAAGCTGTGGGACTGGATGCTGCAGAGTGGCTGTGAATGCTAAGGGCTACTATGGGGAGCCCAGAGTTCATGGGAAATAAGTCAATTTGGGCCATGAAAAGCCTCCTGGAAGCATCAGACCGGCTTGCTCTGATCTTAGTCAGTTGAGGCACAGAAGTGAGATACTGGCTTGCCCTACAGGGCAGGGATGTGGAGAACAGGCAGGGACTTATGGCCCAGGAGATGAGGATCTGTGGGGCTCCCAGTGAGCCTGCCACATCCAGGCACTGCAGGGACTGATGCAGCTGGCAGCATGGAGAGCTGCTGCCTCTGAGTTACCCCTCTTGTCTCCTAGGGCGACCTAAAGCAGTTCCTGAGGATCTCCAAGAGCAAAGATGAGTCTCTGAAGCCGCAGCCCCTCACTACCAAACATAAGGTGACAGTGCAGCTTTGACAGTGCTGTGGAGCTGGGGACCCTGCAGAGGGCAGCCGGTGCTGACATCTTTCTGGGGTCAGGTGTCTCTCTGCACACAGGTTGCCCTGGGCATGGAACACCTCTCCAACGGCAGGTTTGTGCACCGGGACTTGGCAGCCAGGAACTGTCTGGTCAGTGCCCAGCGGCAGGTCAAGGTTTCATCCCTGAGCCTCAGCAAGGACGTGTACAGCAGGTCAGCCGGGAGCCTGGCATGGGAGTGGGAGGGGGCAGGCTGGTGCCAGTCTCATTGCTTGTCTGTTCTGCCTGCAGCGAGTACTACCACTTCCGCCAGGCCCGGATCCCGCTACGCTGGATGCCACCTGAGGCTGTGCTGGAGGATGAGTTCTCCACCAAGTCAGACGTGTGGTCCTTCGGGGTGCTCATGTGGGAGGTCTTCATGCATGGGGAGATGCCCTACACCCCGCTGGCAGATGATGAGGTCCTAGCAGGTATGTGGAGTACCTTGTGTGCTGTCCCTGGCACCGTAGCCTACTTCCTTCTCTTGTGTTAGGAGGGGGCCAGCTGGCCTGTGTGATATCTCCCCTGTTGACATGATACTGGTCTGGCTGGTCCACGTGGAGGGATGCTGCCTTCCTCCTGCCCCAAGGAGACAATCGCATCTCTTTCCAATGGCCATTTGGACTTTGCTTTCGTGCCAGGTCTGCAGTCAGGAAAGATGAAGCTCCCGCACCCGGAGGGCTGCCCATCCCGCCTGGTCAAGCTGATGCAGCGCTGCTGGGCCCCCAGCCCCAAGGATCGACCCTCCTTCAGCGAGCTCGCCACCACCCTTGGGGACAGCCCAGCTGACAGCAAAGTCTGAATACCTCAGCCCTCGCTGGGGACGGATACGGTGGGGTGGACAGGGGTCTGTCTGTAGGTGCCTGGGAAGCCCCTGGCACTCCTGTGGCCCCTTGCTGTGAGCCTGACCTTGATGTGCCAGCAAGCAGCTCAGCACCAGCAGCTGCTGAACTGAAAGCACAAGCCGTTGTACCCTATCCTCCTTGCCCCTCCTCCACAGGTTCCAAAAGACAGCCCCTGCTGCCTCTTGCTCTCCACCTGCCCAGCCTGGCACTCCTTGGCTGCTGGGGTGGCTGGAGTGCAGCTCCCCCTGGCTCTGTGAGAGCTGAGCTCCAGCACCAGGCTCTCAGTCCCTGCTTGCCATGTGCATATCTGCCGGCCTGGCCCGGCCTCTCTCTCCATCCATCTGTGCTAGGCATGCCTGCCTGCCTCCCCCGTGCCCCACAGGTACAGGCCAGCCTTGAGGAACACTAAGTGCCTGGCATATGAAGGAGCTCACTACCTTTCCCAACTACCCTGTGCCTTTTTTTTGTACACAACTCTGGGACTTGCCCCCTTTCTCCCTCTTCCCCTTCCAGAGCGCCTACTCCTCCCTACCGACTCCTTCCTACCATAGTATTTCTGTTACTGGAATGCAGCCTAGAGTGGGTTAGTTTGTTTGCTTGAGCAGAGGGTACTGCAGCCAAGAAAGGGTTTTGTTGGGGTTTTATGTGCTGCTCTCAATAAAGAAGGCGCTTTTTTTGTTGGTTTTTTTTGACTTTGTAATATGCTGCTGTCAGATGGCTGTTACACTGATTTCCTCCGCGTGGTTCCTGGGAAGGTTTGGGGGCTGGTTCCTCAGGGATCTGTCTCCTGTCTTTAACCCTTTTTGCCTCCTTCCCGGCTGGATCTGAGAAGCCATTCCCAGTCTGTCATGCCCTGAGGGACCACTTTGCCTTAGTGCTTACTGTGTCGCTGAGCAGTCATGGGTTGCTTTCCAAGAGAGACAAGTCTCAAGAGAAAATGTCCCTCTTATATTCTTTGCAGGCAAGCACTTACGGTCTTGTTGACAGGCTCCTCCCTTGTTCAGGTAGCCAAGATTTTTAGCAACTTTTCTCCTTTATAATTGGGCTTGTTCACCCACCCCTGTGGGCTGGGGACACCTTTCCAGCCAGCACTGAGTTGTGTTTTCAAACATGAGGTTTCAGCTGCTGCCTTACAGGGCTGAGGAGCTAGCAGGGCCAGGCCTGGGTGGGGATACTGGGGAGACTCCTGCTCTCACAAGAGGACTGCAGCCCTCTCCCCTGTGCCAATGGCTCTGAGCAATGACAGGGTCCTGGGCAGCCTCTTACTGGGGAAGGAGGGGTGGGCAGATGATAAATATGAAGCCCCAGTCCTCACAGCATAAGCCAGCACAGGGTAGGTCTTTTTCCCTGGCAGCCAGAGTGGGACCCTCGGTTTGGATAAACGGCAGATCAGTGGTTTTGCCTGCTGCACAGCTCTGGGTTGGGGTGTTCTAGAGAAAGATGGGACTTCTTACTGGGACTGGACTTGAGTCAATGGGCACAAGCTACACAAGGGCAATTCAGATTGGATATTGAGAAAAATGCTTCCCCTCAAAGCCTGGTAGAAATTTGTGACAGTCCTAGAGAGCCTATGGGATCTCTATCATCTGCTCTGGACCAGGTAAGCCCTGAAGAACCCAATCTAGTCGGCTTTACTTTCAGCAGGGATGGACCAGAAATGTCCAGGATCCCCCTCCTACATCTGCTCTCCAGAGAGGCTGTGGAGATGATGGAGGGTGAAGAAGGTTTGGGTTTGTTTTGTTTTTAATGTGCTAGCTGGCTCTGAGCTCCAGTTTGGTCCAGAGCTTGGGAATGGGATCGGCTGGGCCTTTATGGGTACAGGCGAGTTTGCTGGCTACCCAAAAGCATTATTAGAGTTATCAAAAGTGTTTTTCCCTTTCCTGACACTTGTGATGTGTCTTGCAGCTGGGAGCTGCAGAGTATCCCCAAGCCAAGGCCTCTTGGCAAGCTAAGATTTGGCTGTGGCCAGTTGTTGGGTCCCTCTCTCCTCCCTAGACCTGGTGCTCCTTAGCACAGTGGGATTGGCAGCAGCTTGTCGCCACTCTGAACCCTTGCTGCCTCCGTGACCTTTCTCCAGATGGCCTGGCCACAGCATGGGGGCTGCTAGTATTGTGCACGCTGGGAAGAGCTGTAACAGGCAGAAGTCTCAGATGTGCCTTCTCTCCTCTTTGGCAGCTCTGTGTCCCTCTTGTCAGGCCTCCCAGCCCTTCGCAGCATGTACACAATCCTTTTGAAGCGGGCAAGTGTGTGGCACTGCTCTTCTCCAACTTACAAATGACCTCCCTCCTGTGTTTGCTGCTGCTTGATGTCCTTTTGTTCCATCCCTCCCACCTGTCCCATTCCTATGGACGTTACTGCCTGCTGCCCTGTGTCTTGGGCAGCATGGAGGAGCACTGGGCTGGTTCCTGCAGCTAGGTCACTAATCGGCGTGTCTTGTCTTGCCTGTGCACCCCTGTGGTATTCTTTACCTCTAGAGCACATCTTGCCCCAGGAATACTCTCTGCTGGTTCTGCAACTGTAAAGTCCATCTACATATTGGACACAGTGAGTGATCCCTTGTCCTCCCAGCTTACTGCCCCATGTTGGACATGACAGGTAAAGGTGGGCTGGAGGTGGAGCTGGACACCATCACTTCAGGTGGCCCAGCCAGTCAGCATCTCTGTGATACCACCTCTAGAGAACAGAGATGCCAAGGAATTCTGAAGCGACATCCTTGCTCTGCCAGCTTCATGCAAGCAGGTATCTGTACTAGAAGGGAACAACATGGGCTGCAGAGTGTGAACAGTATGAGGATGGGTTGCTCAGTTTTATCCCGACACATCCTGGGGGCTGGAGTGCTTGTTTACCCCACAGTCAAGATCTGGTGATTACAGAGGAGCACCCAAATAGCAAGGCACCAAAGCTAAGACAAACTCCAGACCCAGAGGGTGCAGAAAGACAGGGGTTTGGATTGCGTATTTTTGAGAGTGATGTCATGAAAAAGTTCTGTATCCTTGGGGACAAGGCAGATGTTGGCTAAACTAATTGAAAACAGCTGAGCAAGTACAGTCCTAGCTAAATGTGGAGGAGAGCTGGAAATGGAGCCCCTGCGGGAGAAGGAGAGGACCTGAGCAGTTGACAGAGATGGAATTCAGTTGCCTGAGCCCAAAGTGAAAGAACATGTTAAACGCTTGGGAAAGGAAAAGACACTCGTGGTGTCCAGGTCCAGAAGGAGCAGCGTGGCTCCATCAGAGCAAAGCTCCACCTAGTGGGCTTCCAGCTGTGGCCAACATGGAACTGCTGCTGAACGGCGAGAGCACGCCAAGCAGGTATTGCTGTGCCCTGTCCCAGCTCACAACTACCTGCAGCTTAAGGACCTCAAAACCAGGCTTTCCCAAGAGACCTGGGATGTTTTTCCTCGCCGGAAAGTTACCCAAGCTCCCCTCACATGCTTTGATCATCCCGGGGCAGTGACTGCCCAGAGCTGCTGTGCAGCTTGAAGTGCTTTTGATTTGATTTCGTCTGCTGCCCCGTGGCTCTTGTGCAGCTGTGTCAGGCACCTGTGGGGGAACTACCGGGTCTTAACTGTCCTAAGCAGCCTCAGCTGGGACCTCCCACTCCTGTGAGCTGCGTTTAAGCACAAGCCTGGGCCTTCAGTTTTCTTCTGGGTGATCTTGTAGGTGTTCTGTTTCAGCCTTGCCTCTAGCCCTGCCCTCCATGTGCATACTGTAGCCTTATATCCCAGTCCTGACTCTGTCCCTGCTTCCTGACCGGGTGGATACTGGGCTTTAGCTCATCGCTTGCCCTGTGGCCTGACCCTGTCTCTGCTCTCCTCAGGTACTGTGGGACTGTAACTGTTAGTGAGGGCACAGGGTAACCCTTGGATACTGGTTAGTCACCCCTCATGGACCAGCCCCACGCAGGCTGCTCCCTGATATGGTGTATGAAAGGCAGAAGCACCCCTCTGCTGACCAAAACCAGCACATTAAGAAAGGCCCTAACATCATTTCACATAAGTGGTGGAACCTCCAGTCTAGTTAGTTACTGCTCATAGAAGACATCTGGCTATTAAAAAATAAAATAGTAGCAGTCAAAAAAAAAACAAACCAACAACCAGCTGGTGTATGAATGGTAAGAAGATCAGTAAGAGGATGGAAACCATCACAACCCCAGCTTTGAGTGCAGAGAGTGTTCAGGTTCCCCAGCTGAAATATGGATTAAGGGCTGGAAAAGGATCAGAAAGGGCTTGTTGCAATGACCTAGGGCAGGGATAGGAAGGGGACATGGTGGGCTCAGGTGATGCTGGGGGGGCAGCTGGCAGCAGAGCCCATGCTACGGTGGAGCTGGCACAGGCAGCAGCTTGTCTGCAGGGATCCTGGGGGGGTAATCACATAAGTGGATTTTGTGGCATAGTGCCAAGTGTTGTGCCCACAGCTGTGTAGGAGAAGAGTTAGAAATGACTGAGGGTCATAAATGGGAGCAGCCCTAAGGATGAATTGGTACTATTAAGTAGCAAGCCTGGTTTAAGCTTCTTTCAGCTGCCCCTGGATGCTGGTTTGGTTAGAGAGGTCTAGTATTGCTGGAAACTGTGGTGTAGATGATGGTGGTCTGGGGACAGGGCTTGGCTCTATGGTGTGTGCCTGCCTAGGTAAAAGATTAGCATCCCTGGAAGCTCAGAGGCAGGCTGATGCTCTGGTCCCCTTCAGACCACAAGTGGGACAGGCATCTTGGAAAGCATCTCCAAGATGAGGCTGGGGAGGGAGAGCACGGCAGAAGAGGGAATGAGCCAGCCCAAAATGAGCCAGCTTTCACCTCTTGCCTGTGCAGACCCTCCTCCACGTGGCCCTGCAATCGAAAGGCTCAGGGGGAGGAGGGAGCACGTTAGCAACCCCACAGGCAAAAGAAACCCCATCCCTGACACATGGGACACTTGTGCCGAGCAGGCAGCCTGGCAAGGCTCTGGCTGTCAGATCCAGGTGCCAGTTGCTGTCAGCCTAACTGGGAGGGTCTTGCTGACCCCTTCTCAGCCTGAGGTTGAAACGCTGAGGCCTCTGTCTCACCTGTGCCAGGTGTAGTTTGTGCTCAGCTCAAAGGGAGGGTGGCTGGGGCATGTGATGGGAGGCATGTGAGTCCCAGCAGCCCTGCTGGGATCTATAAATGGCATGTGTGCTCACTGGAGGAGCATGGCTGGAGGGGGAGAGGGGGCGGTGGTGGCAGTGGCAGAGGGGGGGTGTTTTGTTTTGCAGTTACTCCCTTGGTCTGTAGGAGGTTGGCCCTAGAGAGTGGGAGACAGCTGTGAAGGCTGGTGGCAAGCGTGCGCGTCCTCTGAGGGGTGAGGCAGATATAGAAAGAGCATGTGCAAGTCACAGAGCCCTCCCTGGGGTGTCCAGGAGGCAAAAAGGGGTCCGTGGCCCGGCTGGTGCTGACAGCAGTGAGGTCCTGCCCTGGGCTGCAGTTCCAGTTTGTAGGACGCGGTGCGGAAGAGCCCTTTCTTAGCCAGGGATGTGGCTCAGCCAGTCCTCCTCCCGGCTCCAGGGCTGTGCGCTCCCTCCGTCCCGCACCCGCATGCAGCCTGCCCCGCACCTCCCTGTCCTGCCTGCACCGGCTGGCCCCTTCCTGTGCGGGGGCCGGGGCCCCCC
>NW_009951818.1:848023-850347 GCF_000747805.2 Chaetura pelagica | reverse complement strand
AGGCGTTAGAAACTTGAGGGGGTTTGTGTGTGTGGGTTGGATGCTGCTGGCTCGTCTGCGTCCCCGTTGGTGCTGGTAGCATCCTCGGGACTCCTGGGCAGTGCTGCGTCCCAGCTGAGCTGGGCTTCGTGCGCCCTGGGAAGGTGGGAACGGCTTTGGGGCACTGCTGGGCACATCCTGGCTGTGTGGGGTGCAGGATGCAGCCGTCCTGTCTGTGGCAGCTTGTAGGAGACCACAGATGACACTGTTCTTCTTAACCCACAGGGCAGGTCAGGCCTGGGGGGTGGCAGCGTCGCTGCAGGGGTGTTTGAGTGCTGCTGTGCTCAGGGCTGTGAAGGCAGAGGGGAATCTGGGTCTTGGCCTGGATGGGATGGGCTAGCAGAGACATGTGGGCTGAGTAGCATCCTCTCACTTGGCTCAGTAGAGGTGAGGGGGGGAAGGCATCCAGATGTGTCTGGAAATGGAGGTGAGATTTCCAGCATGGTGGCAGCTCAGTGTCCCCATGTCCTCAGGCTGCTCTCCTGAGAGGACCACTCTTTCGCTGTGGCCTCTTGGCACGTGCATCCCCTGAGGGCATACTGAAGGAGATGGGAACACAGCACAGTGTGCTGCAAGGAGCCAATCTTGAGTTGGTTTTAGCGACCACAGATCTTCTGGGGTGACAGGCAGCTGGAGCTGCTGTGAGCAAAAGGAGGGCCATGCTGGGAGCATCAGGGACGTGCCAGGGATTCTTGTCCTGCACTGTATGTGTCCCTGCTGTCTGTGACTCCCTGTTCTTCCCTTGTGCTGCTGGCAGGCTTACGAGCTTTCCACGCTGACCGGTACTCAAGTCCTGCTGCTGGTGGCCAGCGAGACAGGCCATGTGTACACGTTTGCCACACGGAAGCTGCAGCCCATGATCACCAGCGAGACAGGGAAGGCATTGATCCAGACATGCCTCAACTCCCCAGACTCGCCCCCGCGCTCGGACCCGACCACTGACCAGCGCATGAGCGCCACGGGCTTTGAGGAGACGGACCTCACCTACCAGGTGTCGGAATCAGACAGCAGTGGGGAAACCAAGGTAATGTTCCTGTGCTCAGCTGCACGCTTGGGAGCCCTGGGGAGAGGAGGGTGTGGTGGGGGGAGGTTATAAACTGTGCCCATGGGGCTGTTCTGGGAGCCCTGATCGTCCCTAGCCCTCCTTGAAAAGCAGCTTGGGAAGCTGGAAGACGGGTCTTCTTTTGCTGCAACTTCAGCAACCTTCTGCTGTGACCTGTCAGGGCTGGCTCCTTCATTTGACTGGTGGTGGTGGCGATTTGGAGAGGAGGGACGTGGGTGGCAGGTGTCCTGGCCCTGGCCTTTGCAGCAGAGCTCCCCACCGGCCCAGCCCACCCTTCCTGGCCCACTCTCAGCACTGTTATCTCTCCCCGGGCGTCTCCATGCTCTTGCGCTCATTGATAAAAATTTGATTCTGCCTCCATGGCCTTATAAGGCCTGGTTTCCCTTGCCAGAGTCTCTGGCAGGGCCCCTCACATTCCATATAAGCTGCAGCTGTCTCTTGCTTTGGTGCTGTTTTGGGAGGGGGCAGGGAGGACATGGGGAATGGAAACATTTGGCTGGAGGGACCGTTTCTGCTCCCTGCCTAGTGTCCCTGCAAGCGCTGGCCCTTGCCTGCCTGTGTTACTTGTGGCCTTTGGCCAAGGGTGCTGCAGAGGGCCTGCCTGTGGGTGCAGAATCAGGCAGTGGCCCTTTTCTGCAGGAAGGACCCCGTCTTGTCCCAGCATCCCCTGGTGCTGTTCTTTGGAGCTGTTGCAAGAAAGCTGGTTCCTGTATCCCTGCTACTTCCTTTGCAGACCAGTGCTCAGGACCACAGGCGCTTGGAGATGAGAGGTGGAGGAGTTTGTGGTGCAAGGCTGGGACAACGTGCTGGAGTGGGGGTTGTGCCACAGCTTGCTGGGTCTGTGTGGAGCCCTACTGGGTGCTGTGAGTTGCTGCAGCTCCGTTGTACCTGTGCTCATGGCGTGGGTACTGGGCTTGCTGCAAAAGCATCCTTCCAGATGACCTGTGGCCTTGCTCCAGCCAATAGTCACAGCAGCACCCTAGCTATATGGTAACCACTAAACATTAAGCAGGTAGAACCTGGAGAAGGGTCTGTGTTCAAATCCTGTGCTCAGCATGTTGTCTCATGCTACAGGGGTGTTCAGCTGCAAGTTTGTGTCCTGTGGCAGGGGGACAGCTCTGGTCATCGTGCTGTTGGTTACCTGGCAGCCACAATTCCTCCATGCCCTGTTTCTGTACCCATGTGTGTGTAGTGCTGCACCAAGCAAAAGCTTATTGCTGCT
>NW_009951818.1:841016-847900 GCF_000747805.2 Chaetura pelagica | reverse complement strand
TGCTGAACCCTGAGAAATACCAGCAGTCCCAGAGATTTCCTGCAGGCAGAGAAGCTGTAGTGGGTGATGGTGTTGCTGGCTGGAGAGCTCTGTGCTGGAGCTAAGAGTAGTCCCCGGGCAGGCTTCTTGCTGATGGAAGCCCAACAACAGTCCTGGCTGTCCTAGTCTGCTGTGACTCCCCTGGGTGCCTCCAGTTCCTACTGTGAGCTCTACCAGCCCTTTCTAGTAGTCAAAGGAACTCATTGTCAGCAGCAGTTTCTACCTTGTGCAGTCTGTGTTTGTCTCTCGTTGGCTTGCCTTCGGTGTAAAGACAAGTCTTGTGGATATTTTGTAAGGAGACAAATTAAATGTGCCTGGAGTAATTTGGAGGTGCAGGAAGCACTGTGCATGGCAGCTGACCTGTCCCTGGTATGGGCCCTGACCGTGCCCTGGTCATGTTCTTTTAAGTGTTTCCCTGAAAGTACTGCTAGATGACCTCAAAGGAAGTGTGCTCTTGGGATGAAATGACTTTGCAGAGGATGTCTTCTTAGTTTGTCTCTGCCTGCTTTCTGATGCAGCCCCCATTTAGTGCCGTTCAAGCTCCATACCAGTATTCATGAGTGGAAGTGGTTAATGTGGGGTGCCCTGAGGCCACAGCCAGCATTTGGTATGGGGCTGGAGGAGCCCTGTGGCTGTGTCTTCTGCTTGACATTCTGTCTAAACCCAGCCAGCTGAGGGTTCTTGTCATGACAAGCCCTGGGACTGGGAAGAGTCCCACCCTGACCCTCCTCAGTCCTGCTGTGCTTTCTGCAGAGCTAGAAGCCTGGCTTGGTGCTCTGGCGGTGATCAGCCCAATTCCAATAGATCAGGAAGACCTCTGGGGATGAAGGGGACCCAGGGGTGGGCTGTGCTACGTGGCTGGCATCCTTGCTGAGAGGTGGGTGGTACACAGGGCTGTGTTGCCTCACTGGAGGAGGTGGCAGGAAACTTAAGTGTCTGGGCTGTCAAGTCCAGCCATATAGGATGCTCTGAGAGCAGCTGCTCCCTGGCCTTCCTGTAAACTCTGCTTCCTGGACCTCTGTATGGACAAAATCTGCTTGTGCTCAGCTGCTGCAGCAGAGGAGGCAGAAATGCAGCTAGGTTGTTACCTGCAGTCAGCAGCCTGCTGGAATTCTTTTCTGATACAGCCAGCAGCAACTGTGAGATCCTCCTGCTGTGCCAGACACAAACTCCCTGTCATGTAGCTGAGCTCAGATTGCAGGTGGGACTGGGGCATGCTGTACTTTCAAGATAGAACCTATATCATCATGATTATAGAATCATGGAATGGTTTGAGTTGCAAGGGACCTTAAACCCCCCTGCATGGGCAGGGACACCTCCCACTAGACCAGGTTGCTCAGAGCCACATCCGACTTGGCCTTGAACACTTCCAGGGGTGGGGCTTCCACAACTTCCCTGGGCAACCTGTGCCAGTGTCTCACCACCCTCACACTAAAGAATTTCCTCCTCATGTCTAACCTAAAATCTCCCCTCTTCCAGTTTTGATCCATTATGCCCTTGTCCTATTCCTAAAGCCCTTATAAAAAGCCCCTCCCCAGCTTTCCTGTAGCCCCTTCAGGTACTGGAAGGCTGACATGAGGTCCCCCCCGAGCCTTCTCTTCTCCAGACTAAACAGTGCCAACTCTCAGCCTGTTGTTGTAGTAAAGGTGCTCCAGCTTCCCACATCATAAGCACTGAATTACCGTTCCTCAGTAATCCTAAGGTGCTTGGATCATGCCAGTTCCTCATAATAGCAACAGGGAGATGACAGACTTCTTAGGAAGTCCCACAGCAGACCATTGTGTCCTGATGAAAATACAGTACTTTCATCTGAGTCTGAAGCCAGACACTATGGATTTTCTAATGAATAGATATGGAATACACGAGCCGAATAACATCTCAACTAAATAATCATATACAAGATTAAGTGTTACTGTCTCTTTTTAAAAGGGAAAAAAAATATATACAGCATATATACTTTAAGAAGCTCCATACAGTTCCCTTACAGGTTATTTTAATTTTTTTACAAATGGTCAACTGTCTTGAATCTGGGAGTATTATCAACATTTCTACAAGAAAGCAACACAAATATAGAACAGTACTGCTGCTCTCTCTTGCACCAGTAAGTAAAATGACAAAACAACTCTCAGTTCAATAATGAACATAGGCTGGTTCCATGTTAAAGAGACATTTAGCATACTTGCACATACAATCAATGGACTACATCTAAACCAGCAGTAGCAAAAAGGGAGAATAAACCCAGGTAGCTAGAAGACCACAAACATTTTCGAGGCCTCAGACCATGAAGTACTTACTTTGTGTTGTCGAGTTTCATTTCCAGCAAATCCACATAGTATCCCTCTTCAGACTCTCCTCCTTTGGAGCAACTCCTAGCTTTGGGTTCTTTCTTCTTCTTACATGAAGTCTTAACTTTTTCTAGGATGATACTATTGTGCCCTGACCTGTCTGCACACAGGGGCCAAATGAACACTGCTCTCAAGTCATCTCCTGGGTGTGGGTATGTGGTAGAGGGGATTCTGGAGGCAGCTCAGGGTCTCTAGATTGGGATGCTACCATAGGAGTAGTCTCATGATCTGGTAGTGTCTTTTTGTGGTGGGGGAAAGGTGGGACTTTCTTCCCCATCTGGAATGCAGACCAGGTGTTGGAAACCAGGTTGGGATTTCCCATGTACATCCAAGGCCCGTTGTCCTGCTCCATCTATGTAATAATGTTGGCTGGGGAGCCATGGGCTGTGCTGAAGAGCATTGTCCCAGGGAGCCCCCAGATGCTGCAGAGTAGGATAATTTCTGTCACCAAGACAGACTATGGTCCAGCACGGGCATCAGATGGTCTGGGCCATGCCCTGTGGTCCACTCATGCTGTATAGCATTTATCAAGCACACACAGTGATATGGGGCTGTGAAGATGTCTCATGCTGCTATGCTGCACCTCTCTGCTATGTTTTGATTCTCCAGGTACTGAGCTGTAATGGGGAAGGGATGTGCAGCTGGATCAGGAAAGGAAGGGCCTTCAGGGCTGCTCAAGGCTTGTCCGTGGGTAATCTCTGCTGAAGGTGACCCATCATGACTTAGAATCATGTAGGTTGGAGAAGACCTTTAAGATCATCAAGTGCAACCTTTAACCCTACTCTACCATGTTCACCCTAAACCATATCCTGAAGCACCACATTTATAAGAGTTTTTAACACATCCAGGGATGGTGAGTCAATCACCTCTCTGGGCAGCCTGTTCCAATGCCTGACAACCCTTTCAGAGAAAAAAAAATTCCTGATGTCCAGCCTAAACCTCCCCTGATATAGCTTTAGGTCGTTTCCTCTTGTCCTATCACTCTTGTGAGAAGAGACCAGCACATACCTCTCTAAAATGTCCTTTCAGGTAGTTGTAGAGAGCAGTGAGGTCTCCCCTCAGCCTCCTTTTCTTTAGACTAAATAGCCCCAGTTCCCTCAGCAGCTCTTCATAAAACTGGTTCTCCAGGCCTTTCACCAGCCTAGTTGCTCTTTGCACCTGCTCCAGCACCTCAATGTCTTTCTTGTGTTGAGGGACCCAGAATTGAACACAGCACTCAAGGTGCAGCCTCACCAGTGCCAAGTACAGGGGAGCAATCACTTCCCTAGTCCTGCTGACCACACTATTTCTGATACAAGCCAGAATACTGTTGGCCTTCTTGGCCACCTGAGCACACTGCTGGCTCATATTCAGCTGCTTGTCAATCAGCACCCCCAGGTCCCTTTCCTCTGGACAACATTCCAGCCACTCTTGCCCAAGCCTGTAGCTTTGCATGGGGTTGTTGTGACCCAAGTGCAGGACCTGGCACTTGCCCTTGCTGAAGCTCATACAATTGATCCAGTCTGAGTCCCTCTGCAGAGCCTTCCTACCCTCAAGCTGATCGACAGTCCCACCCAACTTGTTACCATCTGCAAGCTTACTGAGGCTGCATTCTATTTCCTCATCAAGGTCATTGATAAAAATGTTAAACTGAAGTGGTCCCAACACTGAGCCCTGAGGAACTCCAGCAGTGAGCAGCCACCAGGTGGATTTAAGACTTGGCTACTGTTGAAGGCTGGCCTCATACATGTAGGCTTTGCAAGGTGCTTGGTGAAGCCAAGGTGGCAAAGAGCCCTGAGGCATCCCAGACAGGCATGGGAAGAAGGCAAAGGGTGTCCAATCTCAAGGTCTCTCCCAGCTCTCTTTCTGTACTGAGAACTATTGCTGCAGCCCAAGAGAAACACTACAAAGAGAGGAGGAATCTGAGTCTCACCTGTGGTAGGGTAGAGCACGATTCAAGTCTGCTGACATAGCACCCCTCCCAAACACCTTTACTGCTCTGATCATGCTGAGATTTGCCCTCATGCTTCTAGGGAGTCCAGAGAATTCCTATGAGTAGGGTGCTGTGTATCTTTTGGGATACCTTATCCACCCTTGTGAGTACTGAGTGTGAGGGGATGCTAAGTGCCCTGCTTGCTTGGGGACTATATCTTGGGAGTGTACAGCTATGCCTGGGAATGGGGGAGCCTGGCTTTGCCAGCTGGGAACAGGACCTGCTCTGATCTGCTGTGGCTGCCATTGCCTAGTTGACTTGGGGGAGCTTTGGCCCGTCACCCACGTAGAGAGGGTGCCCACAACATCTGTGTCCCATGTGGGATGGCAGGAGTTTGTGGTTGAGCTAATGGAAAGTGCCTCTGCTGGGCTCTGCTCTGTTATCACGTGCCTCTTCTAATTTGGACTTCAGGGACTGTGGTGCCAAGGCAGAGGGGTGTTGCTTTCCTCCCTCCCCAGGCCCTGGGGCACAGCTGAGTGCCTGGGATTTGCTCCCCCTGTCCAAAATGGGCTGCCTTCCCTTTTTTAGCTGTTTGTTGAGCTGTGAATTCCTAGATCCTGGCAGCTTGACAAGCTGGGAACAAGGCTTAGCACGTGGGAGAGCTGGGCCCACCATCCTGCAGCGGGAGGGGTGGGAGTGTGGCAGCCTTAACTCTTCCCAGGCATGCTGGCAGCTGTGGCAGGGCACAGAGAAAGCAGATCCCTTGTGGCCCATGGTGTGGTTCTTCTGTGGAACAGTGTATTTGCAGTCTGCTCTTAGCTAGCTGAGCAGGGCAGGAGAGGGACGATGGAGGCCCTGGGTATCCAGAAGGGGACTTGGGGGAAGGAGACATGAAGTGTGACTGCCAGGGTGAGCAGGGATCATGCTTGGCTTGCTTGCTTCCTGCAGATCCAAGCCATGTCTAGCCACATGCTTTGTGGCTGTGGAAACTGGGGTGTTACACAGCCTGGCATACATGTTCTTCCCTTCTTGCCAGACCCAGGAGGCCAATCTATCAGGCTAGGATTGGTCTAACACAGGGCCCTTTTTCCTCCTGGTGCTCAGTTTCCCTGATAATGCTGTTCTCAGGCAGACACAGAGCTCAGATGGTCCTCGCAGAACCATGGTGTGTGCTGGCTGTAGCTAACACGTGAGGTCCTTTGGAAGCATTTGCCTTGTGCCCATCTCCTAGTAGCAGACTGGCAAATGGGTGCTTCACCTGGACAGGTTCTCTCCTTAGGTCCAGGAGGCATTCCCCAGAGCCTGCCAAAGCAGCTGTCAGGACTGGCCCTTCTTGGTGTCTGGGTTTGGCCTTACTCAGCTGTCCCTTGCTGCTTTCAGCATACAGCTGCCTTTAAGAGCCAGTTTTCAGCTTGTTCTTGCCCGTGTGTTTCCTGCCATAAGGGAAGTGGTATGTGTTCCTGACAGGAGATTGCTGTTTTGTCTGTCTCTGCAAGGACTGCTTTTGCCTGTAGTATGCCAAAAAGAGGCCGTTCTCTTCTTAGATGCTATGGGGACTCCTTGGGAGGCGTTCTTTTGTCCCACTAGTATCTTGCAGAGATGTCTCTCATCAGACCTGTGTGGCCCTGGGCTTGTATCCAGGGTTTACACTGAGCTCTCTTGAGCTGTCCTCTTGCTGCATTATTGGGCACAGTCTCTTCATGTTTGTACGAGTAGCTCCTCCCTGCTACCCTGGCTCTGCTGTATGTGCTGGCAGGAGGTTATGGGGATATGGTTTAGCATTGGGGTGCAACCTACAGAGTCTGGTTTGGTCTCATGGGCAGATGTTGACCAGATCCAAGGGCTGGTCTGAGTTCTCATAATCTCTCCTTCCCCAGGACACACTGAAACCAGCGTTCACTGTCACCAACCTGCCGGGGACAACGTCCACCATCCAGACAGCCTCCACCACCTCGACCTCCATGCAGGTCAGCAGTGGCCCGTCATTCCCCATCACTAATTACCTGGCGCCAGTGTCTGCCAGCATCAGCCCCAATGCCGTCACCAGTGCCAACGGGACAGTGCTGAAGACTACTGGAACCAGTGCAGTGACATCTGGGGGCCTCATGCCAATACCCACCGGCTTCACCCTCATGCCAGGTCAGTGCCTTTAGGGGCTGAGGACTACACCTATCCATCTCTGCACCTGGAGTGTGTTGCTGCTCTCTCCAGAGGAGAGTAAACCCGGTGGCAGGAGGAGGCAGAGTGGTTGTTGCTGTAGGGTGAACCCAGCTGAGATTCCTTGCTTGAGCCCAGCCAGGCCAGTGGCTGGATAAGGGTAATGTAGTGACTGTTTCCTTAAAGTGCTGCTAGTTGGCCCTGCTGCTGGGAAGGGCATGGTGGCAGGGAGCTGAGTTGGGGTCCCAGGGCAGCACCGAGAAGCCTGGAGGGAGTGGAAAGAGCTGACGGTGACAAAGCCTTTCTTTCTCCCTCCTTTTGGCAGGTGCTTCCCTTTCTCTGGGGACCCCTCCCATTCCTTTCACTCAGTTACAGCCACACTCTCTGGCTCTTTCTAGCCAGCAGGGCCAGGTGGTCATGGGTACGGCTGG
>NW_009951818.1:829864-840503 GCF_000747805.2 Chaetura pelagica | reverse complement strand
TACTGCTGGACAGCTGCAGCAGGCACAACAGACAGTCTTCCGCTTCCCTGCCAGAGCTGGAGGGCAGTTGTGTCGCTGACAGGTCAGCACTTGCTTCTCCACTTGCTTGAGACGGGGGGATGGAGGCATCTGTGGGGATCCTGGCCAGAGAGCTGAGACCCAGCTGAGGTGGGAGCAAAGAGGAGCCAGAGCACAGGGCAGCCTGGCAGTGCTACCAGCAAGAGATGGGAAGACAGGGCAGAGAATGCTTGGCTTAGGCAGGAGCAGCATCCCCAAGGGAAGCATGGGTTGTCAGTCTGCTGCCCCAGGGTTTGCCCTGTAGCTAGTGAACACAGTGGGGACAGGTCCCTGGTGCAGCCTGTGCTGAGGGTAAACTGTGCTGCTAGGAGGGCTGATGCAAGGACTCAGGTGCCCGATGAATGATTTTTGAGTTCTGGTGTTTGGATCTGAGCAGCTGCCCTTGTTTTTGTATTTGGGTGTCAGTCTGTTGGATCAGTCACTGAACCACAATGCAGAGGAGAGATTAGAGAGAGAGACAGAGCCAAGGAAGGAGTGGTGCTGCTGTGCTGCCTTGTGTGCATTGTCTTTTGAAGGAATTTCTTGTTGCACCAACTCAGGGTTCTCCAGGTGTTGTACTGGGGCTGGACATGCTCCTGATTGGAGTTTCAGAACAGGACTAGACTCTCCTTTATGGGGGCAGCCATCATCTGAGGACCAGCACTGAGGGTGAGACAGTTTCTTGTGTCTTGCCTGTTTGTGCCCAAGTCAACAGGTCTGATAGTCTGCATGCTTTCTTGGACCCCTTATGACTCTCAGGGGCCCTGGCAGACAGCGTGATCCCATGCAAGGGGATTTGATTTCCTTTGTTATCCGGAGGAGCTTGGAGAATAATGGATGTGTCTCTCTGTGGTGTGGTGTGTAGGGAGATGCCCAGTCTGGGTGAGGTGGCTCGTGGTTCCTGCTCTCTGGCATCCCTTACTTTTCCCTCTGGTGACAGGATCTGGGCCTGAGGGGAGCTTTCTGTGCCAATCTTTGTCTCTGGAGCTGAAGAGCTTTGCAGTAAGTGGGCTGGGCTGAAGGCTGTGTGGCCATGTCCCTGAAGCTCTGGAATGCACACTTCTGTGGCCCAGTGGTCTCTAGTCCCTGTGTAGGCCACTGTGATGTCCTTGGAATCACAAGCTGGGTGAGATATTTTTTCCCTCAGTACCCTGTGGATGATGGAGCTGGACTCCCAAGTGTGAAGGCAGCAGGACCCAGCTGGCCTGGGCATTTGGGCTCTTGCAGTTTGGCTCAGTGCAGTGATATGATTCTTGCAGAGCTGGCTGAGCATGGGCTGTGCTGTGGGCACGTGCTGGGCCCTCTCCTCCCAACATCTTCTGCACTGTGTATTGGTAGAGCCAGGAATAGTGAGGAGGGCCCCAGACATTTCTGAACCATGCCTGGGAGCTGGACAAAAAGTGCTGTGGCCTTTCTTTTTCTCTCTGGAGCCCTGTAGGCCAGCTAAGCCCTCCTTGGCCCGCCGTGTGCCAGGAAAAGAGCAGGTTTTGAGCTGCTCTTTGGGGCAGGGCCTGGTTTCTGCCACATGCTGCTTTTGGCTAGCCTTCCTTGGTGCAGTGCAGAGCCACGCTTTGGAGCTGTGTGTGGCCAGGGCAGGACTAGGGGTCTTTCATATGGCCCAGAGTGCCTGTATTCATACTGAGCTACGTGCTCATAGCCTCTTCTCTCTCCCCAGGTGGTACCATGGCCCAGCAGGTCCCAGTCCAGGCGATTCAGGTGCACCAGGCACCGCAGCAAACGTCTCCCTCTAGTGACAGCAGCACTGACCTTACCCAGACCTCTTCCAGTGGAACAGGTAACTGGGACATTACAGTAACCATGTTCTGTCTTCCTTCCTATCCACTACTGATAACACCCCACAACCAGTAGATCTCATGCCTGCTCCCTGTCCAGGATCCTTCTTCAGACCAACTCTATCCCAGCCTTTCTGGTAGTTTCCCAGGTGTATTTATCCCTGTTGGCAGCCCCTGTGCTATGCTTTATAGCAGCTGTGCTGTAGAGGTGGCTGTGCATAGGGCACCTTATGAGGAATTTCAGAGCTTCTCCAGATACAACATCGGCTCTTACTTGGAGCATGGGGCTTTGAACAGGTTGCCCAGTTCTCAGATGGTTTCTTAGTGAGTCAGCGTTGCCCCTAGCACAAGGCATTGGCTCACATCTACTTGAGATTTTTACTGTATACGCAGAAGACACCTCTGTTAGAGAAATCTGAGTTGTGGTGCTTGGATGCAGGCTGAGTCCAGTTCAACGAAGCTTATTAAAGCTTTGTCAGGAAGCTTGTATCTTAAGTTGAATTCACTTTTGGAATATTTGGCTACCGTGCTTTTCTGCCCTCTCATACCCACTCATGAAAGGAGAGGTTTGAGCTCTCCTGCCTTTTTCAACCAACCCTTTGGGGGTTGGACTAGGTGATCTTTCGAGGTCCCTTCCAGCCCCTAAGATTCTGTGATTCCTCGGGGCTTTTCCCCAAGAGCTTGGGAGAACAAGACAGGTAGCTCCAAGCACCTGACGCTTCAGGAACAGGTTGCTGAGGTGGCTGAGGGAGGAGCGCTGAGCAGGCGCGTAGGTGTAGCGGACTCCTTCTGTGTGGCTCATGTGTGGTCTTGTCCTGGTGCCAGTGACCCTCCCGGCGACCATCATGACATCGTCTGTGCCAACCACGGTGGGTGGCCACATGATGTACCCCAGCCCACACGCGGTGATGTACGCGCCCACGCCCGGCCTCGCGGACGGCGGACTCGCGGTCCTCAACGCTTTCTCACAGGCGCCCTCAGCGATGCAGGTGTCCCACAGCCAGGTCCAGGATCAGGGTAAGACAGCTGTCTGGGTCAGTGCTCCCTTAAGTGCTCTGATACGGATTTTTTTTTCCTCATTTTGCATGTGTTTATGCTGTGTCTTAATTTCAGAGAGTTTTCTTCTAAGCAGTCCTGGAGGCTGCACGCAGGCCTGGCAAGGGTGATGCTTGATGGGTGCTTTTAGTTCCCACCCTTCTCCTATACAAAGAATTGCTTGAGCTATTTGCTGGGGAAAAAGGGTGAGAGTTGCTGGGATAGGTGGTGTAGGGGGCAGGCAGTGGAGGGAGCTAGGAGACTCCGGAGAGGACCTGTTGTTGCATGAGGGGGCAAAGCAGCATGAAGCCCTTCAGGCAAGACCTGGATTGAGGGCTTCTGCCTGTTTCTCACAGCTTTTGGAAAACTAGCATGTGTGGCTTTCTCCTGTGATGCCTCCATACGTGCAAACAGGCAGCTTTCATCCTTGTGAAGCTTCATGGAGCTCAGGGAAAGGACCCACGGGGGAGTGCTGTTTAAGGGACAGCGTCATTTGTACTATCTCTCTGTGGCAGGTGGCGTCCCCCAAGTGTTCCTGACAGCCCCATCAGGCACCGTTCAGATCCCGGTCTCAGCTGTCCAGCTTCACCAGGTAGGTGCAGACTGGTACTCACAGGTGTTCAGGGGGTGTCCTTGCTCTGCCTCTGCCTGCACATCCTTTGTGGGTGTGGGCAGACCTGGGCACTTGGGTAGGGCCAGTCCTCAGGTCTGGGAAAGCTGTCAGTGCCACCCACCCTTGGGTGAGGAAGTCTTGCCCTCCTTGGACAGGTGCCCAGAAAGGACTGTGCCACCCTGGCTGCTGGCACACGTGGTCTCAAGCATGCTGTCCCTCAGTGCTTCCTCCTCCCTTTTCTCTCTAGATGGCTGTCATCGGGCAGCAGAGCAGCAGTGGCAGCAGCCTGACGGAGCTGCAAGTGGTCAACTTGGACACCTCACACAGCACCAAGAGTGACTGAGAGGCCTCTGCTGCCAGCCTGGTGCTGTCCCTGGCTTGTCACACCAGGGCCGGGGCTGGTGGCAATTCTTTCTCGTACAGACTGCACCAGTTATTTATTGTTGCCTTTTCACGTTTCCTTCATCCACACATGCACACACACACAAACACGCACTCACCCACACACACACACACACACACACAGGCATGCGCGTGGGGCTGCAGGACCCACCTGGGGTGGAGCTGTGCTGGGGCCATGCAGGGCTTGGGGGTGTTCTGGATGCTGCGATAGCTGTGCTTGTCTCACGCCAGCCAAAGAAACTTGTCTCTTGAGGGGAGGACTGCCCTGCGCTGAAAATAAATACTGTGGGCCGTTCCCAGCTGGAGGCTTTGGCTCCTTCTGGGCCCTCTGTGAGTCACCTTGCCCATGAGTGTTTTCTCTGTGTGGGGCTCAGCTCGGACCCAGAGCTGTTCTGCAGGCACAGCTCCTAGCAGAGCTGTGCTGCTGGTCTCAGCAATGTGCCTTTGTGGGGGTGACAGGTCCTGGCCACAGCAGCTCACCCTGGGCTCTGGAGAGGGGAGAGTGGCCAGCTTGCACGTGCATCTCTGGTTAAACCTGCATGCCTGCCCTCTGGAGGGCAGGGCACAGCCTGTGGTACGTGGCCCCATCCTCCTAGTATGCACTACAGTGAACCCTCTGCCCTCAGTGCCTCCTCACTGGGCTGCCTGGCAGATTTGCAGCCTGCCTCTTTCTGCCCCAGCGGTTGCCCTCTCACAGCAGAGGTGGTCTGTGGATGCCCAGGAGCACAACAGTGCCCCAGAGAGCTCCTGGGGGGGCTCTGTGGCCAGCTCAGCCCCACACTCTTTTCTCAGTCCTCACACTGCTTGCGGACTCTCTACCCCCAGGGCAATGTGACTGGGTTTATCCCACATTCCCCTGCAGCTCCAGCCAGTGCTTTCTAAATTTCTGTGTCTGATGGAATTTGGAGAAAAAAGAGTCAAAGGGAAGAGCCCATGGGGCACTGAGCTGCTGGGCAGGTGGCAGGCTCTTCCTCTGAGCTCCAGGGTGAGCTGCAGGCCATCCTGGGCTGAGAAGGACCAGCTGTGATGCCTGTGCAGGCTCAGCAAGGCCATGAGAGACAGGCTAGGGCATGCTTGGTGCTGCATGGGAATTGCTGTGAATGGCTCTGCTGCCTAGCCCTGTCCCTGGAGGGAGAGTGAGCAAGTGAGAGAAGCTGCTGAATCCTTAGTGGAAGATGCAGCTACTGTAACTTTTTTTTTTTTCTAAGTTAAAGACAAAAGAAGCCTTGGAGAAAAAAAAGAAAAAAAAGAAAAAAAAAGAAAAAAAAAAGAAAATGACTTTATTTTTCTAAGTGTTAAACTCAGTATTTATGTAATTCTTTAAGGAATAAAAGTTTGGCTCCTGTACAGTTTTCATGGGGTTTGTACCAGGGGGATGGGAGAGGGGTGGGTGGGCATGGAGGCAGGAAAGGGGCCTTGCATTTGAGTTTGTATTGTAACCTTGGACATGTTCCCTCAGCATTAGCGTTTAAGCTGCGCTCTCCACCTACCGAGCAAGTGAGAGAAGCTGCTGAATCCTTAGTGGAAGATGCAGCTACTGTAACTTTTTTTTTTTTCTAAGTTAAAGACAAAAGAAGCCTTGGAGAAAAAAAAGAAAAAAAAGAAAAAAAAAGAAAAAAAAAAGAAAATGACTTTATTTTTCTAAGTGTTAAACTCAGTATTTATGTAATTCTTTAAGGAATAAAAGTTTGGCTCCTGTACAGTTTTCATGGGGTTTGTACCAGGGGGATGGGAGAGGGGTGGGTGGGCATGGAGGCAGGAAAGGGGCCTTGCATTTGAGTTTGTATTGTAACCTTGGACATGTTCCCTCAGCATTAGCGTTTAAGCTGCGCTCTCCACCTACCAGCGTGTACCAGGGATCAAGCTGAAGTGAGTGAGGTGGTTGTTTCCCACTTACCTGTACTGAGGACTCCATACCCATCATTTGGGGCTTAATGGGCAGAAGACAAGTTGTGGAGCAGTGGCTGTTCTCTAGAAGTGGGAAAGCCATCCCTCAGGAACAAGAGGCTTGCAGTGTGCCTGGGAGCCAGAGATGGGCTGGGTTTCCTGCTGGCTGCCGTGTTCACCTCTCGTCCTGGGACCCGTGGCTGTTCTGTCCCTGCTCTTGGTGCGGAGCAGCGCTACCTGTGACTACCTAAGGGCTATGGGCATCCCCACTCCTCCCTGGGTGGCAAGTGGCCAGCAGTGGCCGGTCCTTGCTCTCTGTGCAGGTAGCATCTCCTGAACTCCTAGCTGATGATCTGGGCTGTAGTTTCCCCCCTCTACAGGCATTTCTTAGTGCACAGATGTGAACAGGTTCCCTTCAAGCCGCCTGTGCAAAATGCTCCCAGAAGGGACTTTAAGCCCTCAGTCTGTTATGCAGCCTGGGAAGGGCTTGTGGGGAGTTGGGGGTGGCCTATTTGGCAAAAGTGACATTGCATGCTGCCTCTCCTTAGCATCCTTGCTTTAAGAGAGATGTGTACCTGCAGCTCAGAGCACGTGGGAGTGCTGTGCTGTCTTGGTTTGACTCGGGATCGGCGGTTAAACCAAGGGCAACAATTTCCCCTTGCTAGGTGTAATGAAAGCTCCTCAGCGACGCTCCCAAAACAAAGCTGGGTACTTAGGAGTTCATCCAGGAAAAAAAGGAGGGCTTGGGGTTTGCATTGTCCTCTGCCCCCCAGCACATCCCTCGTGGCCTGGCTTTGCTCTGCTTTGCTTTGCGCTAGCACGGCGGAGCAGAGCTGCTGGGCCAGGGTGGCAGGAGTGCCCCTGCTGCTACAGGATGTCTCTGGTTGCATCCCCTCCCTGGCTCCCCAAAAGGCAACTGCTGGTTAAACGCTAATGGTGTATTTTATTTAAGTGCAGAATTGTAAGAACACTTGTGTATCAGGGATGAAACGGCATTTATAGTGTGGTGACATTTTTAGTTCATTTTACTTGGTTTGAGGGTTGTGTGTGTGTGTGCGTGTGCTCGTGTGTACGCATAAGTGTGTGTGGGATTTCCCCCTCCCCCCTTCAGTTTCCAGGGTTGTGTTTCTGGAAGGATATGGAAGTAATCACAGTACTATGTACAGAGCTTTCTTTTGTATTAAAAAAAAAAAAATTACTCTTTCAATAAATGTTATCATTTTGTGCACAGATTTGGGATCTTGGCCATGCTTTGTAGGAGGGGGTGACACACACCAATGAATGGGCATCAGAGACAGATTCCTGCACCTGTTTGTATTCTGCAAGGGGTGAGGGGTTGTCTTGGGATGATGTGGCAAAGGGAGTCTCTGCAAAAGTCTCCATCCCCACTGCCTCCTGCACAGGTGAGACCTGAACAGCTGGACTTCTCTTTTGGGAGTCCCAGAGCCAGTGGGTTCCTAGAGGAGGCCTGTGGTGGAAACAGGGCTGTGAGGGTTGGCCTTCAAAGTTCAGGAATGGTGCTGGTGAGTAGGGCATGGTGTCAAGTCAAGAGAAATATGAACCAAAAATGAGGAGAAATGGAGACTTTAGAAAACGAATTGTTCAAATACATGGGTCTTCACAGTGAGGAGCAGGAGAAGCTCAAACAACAGTTAAAACAGGGAGGACAAACAGCCCCTGTTGCTTACAGAGTAGTTAGGCAGTAACTAAGGCCTAGGAAGAGGAATTTTTTGCCATTGGAACATAAAAGAAAGTATGATCCCTAGGCCTGGCCCCAGGTGGATTTTGTATTTATATATTGATAAACTATCACAAAACAAAGGAGGGCAAATATGGTTTTTAGTAGTGATAGAGGTATTTCCAGGATAGATCAAAGCTTTGTATGAAGATGCTGTTATTAAGTTAGTGTTCACCTGATGCAGCACTTAACAGATAAGTGATGCTAGTCAAGGTCCTGTCATCCTGGGAGATGTCTTGCAGCTGTAATGTCAGAGCATCCAGACATGGTGGTTGGGGTGGGCAGTCCAATCTCCAGGCTTGGAAAGGAAGAAGAAGAAACTGGGCTTTGAAATAAACCAATTTAGAGGCTGCAGGCAGAACAGCTTTCTCTGACATTGACAGGCATCTGATCCTGGTCTCAAATGAAAATGAGGTTGTTTCCCCTCCCCTGTTCTGAGTCCATTACTTTTGGACACCTAATGTATTTGAGGAAGGAACTTAACTGTTGTCTTTATGAGGCCCAACTCCAAGACTGTGAAATTCCCTGCAGAAAACTCCTATGAAGAAGATACAGCAATATTCAAAGTCCAAACTGGAGAGGCATTACTTAGTCAAGTCAAAAGTGGATGCCTGTAGGTCCCTAGAGGCCAGGACAAGGAAGGGTACATGGTAGCTCAGTAAAATGCCTAAAGGTGGGAAAGAAACCAAATGGAGAAGGGCTTGTCACAGTCATCAGCACTGCTTAGTCAACAGTATGCCTGCTAAAAATACAAATACTAACGGTTGTGTGGCATCAGGTCCTGGAGTAGATACCAGTATAATGTAAGGAAAGCTTAGACTGATTAAAGTCTGTGCAGTGGTGGGACTGTGCTAACTCTCATAGTCCAATCTGGAGAACACCTATCACAGTGTAATAGGAGAGAAGATCATACAGAAAGTGCTTAGGAGCAAAATGGAGGTGAAACGGCTCTTTCACCATCATGAGAGGAGGTGCTTCATATTTATGGACTGCACCGCAGCCAGCCCAATGTTCACCATGCCTCCACAAATATGTCTTGTGGCTCAGCACCACGAAGCCCATATCAGCACAAATAACCCCATGTTACTTGTGCACAAGGTTCTGTGTATGACAAATAAAACTCCTAACACGGAGCAAGACACCACAGACATAATAATTATTTTTAGGATAAATTACTAAGCGTGGTATCAAGACCATCAGAGCCAAGACATTAGCAGGGCATATGAACACCACGGAAAAGCTTTCAACATCAGAAACAAGATGCCTGTGTCCTATCCAGCCACTGCCAGTTATTGTGGGTGACAGTTCTGGCTATGGGATTTTGCCAGCTGGTGTTACCAGTCCAGCTGCATTTCCCGCTACAGAGCATTATCACCACCTTGTGTTTGTGACACTGTTGCAGGTGCAGTACATGCACAAAACAACAGGTGCCAAGAATAGAGGCAAACAGCAATGCCTGTGAGTGTGGTGTCAAATTTATGTAGTTGTGTGGCGTTCAGGAAGTTACCTTCCTCTTCATTAGTGCAAATAAACTTCATTTATCACTCCAGAATTTGAAGGGACTTGTTAAGGCAAAGCATAGTATAACTAAACACCTGTTTAATGCTGTAAATTTTAACAATGCATTGGGAATTTGTGGGGAAGGAAAATGGCATGTTAATGGAAAACACAAAGATTTCAAGAGCATCTGTGAAATTCTGGAAGGAGAGCATCAATAGCAACAACAGAGGCTCCAGGCACTAATGGAGAAATCAAGAGGCTGGCTTGGAAATGAATTTAGTCCACTGTTGGTTCCACAGCTTTAGAGGGTGGTCCCCACAGACTGCTGCAGCACTGCACTGATTTATCCATCACAGCACTGACTGATCTAGCCTGTAGTTAATTGCAGCTTGTACTAATTGCTGCTAGCTGTTGTAAAACATGGAAATTGTCTAATTAGTTGCAGTAGTACTGAGGGTAGAATTGAGGTAGGCACATCAAGTTGCTTCAGGATCACATATTTTAATGTGGATTTATTTATTTATTGAATAATTTAAAACAAATATTAACAGAACAATAGAAATCTATACCTACTGGCTCGTAGCTAACTGCTGGGAGGCCCGTCAAGGAAGGGAAATATGGGCAAAGCATAAAAGTTTTGATTTTATGGCATGCATGTTACAGATCAGTATAACATCAAAGTAGGAAGGGAACTGGAAACAGGCCAAACTTGTGTGCAACAGGCTTTAATTGCCTCTTCAGAAACACTGGGAGTGGGGAAGTCTTGCAACATAAAACCTGTGGGGAGGGGCTGCAGTTCTCCCTGCAGGAAGCCCGAGAAGGTGGAGGGAGGGTTGGGTGCAGGGGTGAAAATACCCTAGGCCTGAAGACATTGCCACGATGCAATTGGCACTTGAGACTCCCCAGACACTTGAGTGTCTTGGGATAACATCCTGGAGGGTAGAGGGGCCCATGAAAGCTGGCTGATATTTAAGGATCACCTTCCCCAGGCCCAAGAGTGATGCATCCCAACTAAGAGGAAGTCAGGTAGAAACTCAAGGAGGCCAGTGTGGATGAGCAAGCAGCTCCCAGAAAAGCTCAGACTTAAGAAGGAAGGATACAGGGTGTGGAAGCAAGGACAGGTACCCTGGGGGGATTACAGAGAGGTTGTCCCAGCAACTAGGGATCAGGTTAGGAGAGCCAAATCCCAGATGGAATTAAATCTTGCCAGGGATGCAAAGAAGACTCAGAAAAGCTTCTGTAGGTATGTTAGGGAAAAAAGGACAACCAAGGAAAATGTAGGCCCTCTTCTGAAGGAAACAGGAGACCTAGCTACACAGGATACTGAGAAGGCTGAAGTTCTCAATCACTTCTTTGCTTCACTCTTCTCTGCCAAGTGCTCCAGCCTCATCACAAAGGCCACAGCAAGTGAAAGCAGGGAATGGGAGAACAAAGCAATGCCCACTGTAGGAGAAAAGAGCAGGTTGGTGACCATCTAAAGAACCTGAATGTGTACAAGTCTATGGGACCTGATGGGGCCCATCCACAGGTCCTGAAGGAGCTGGCAGATGCAACTGCTAAGCCTCTGCCCATCACATTTGAGAAGTCATGGCAGTCTGGTGAGGTTCCTGCTGC
>NW_009951818.1:828121-829442 GCF_000747805.2 Chaetura pelagica | reverse complement strand
AGGGACCCTGACAGGCTGGAGAGGTGGGCCAGTGCCAACCTCATGAAGTTCAACAAGGCCAAGTGCAGGGTCCTGCACCTGGGTTGGTGCAACCCCCGCAAAAATACAGGCTGGGGGGAGAATGGCTGGAGAGCAGCCCTGAGGAGAAGAACTTGGGGGTGGTAGCAAATGAGAAGCTCAACATGAGCCACCAGTGTGTTCTGGAGCCCAGAGAGCAACTGCATCCTGGGCTGCATCAAAAGAAGTGTGGCGAGCAGGGCCAGGGAGGGGATTCTGCCCCTCTGCTCTGCTCTGGTGAGACACCACCTGGAGTACTGTGTACATTTCTGGTGCCCTCAGCACAAGAAGGATATAGACCTGTTGGAGAAGGTCCAGAGAAGGGCCACAAGGATGATCAAAGGGCAGGAGCACCTCTGCTATGAAGACAGGCTGAGAGAGTTGGGGCTGTTCAGCCTTGAGAAGAGAAGACTCCAGGGAGACCTTATAGTTCCTTCTAGTACTTGAAGGGGCTACAGGAAAGCTGGGGAGGGGCTTTTCATCAGAGAAGATAGTGATAGGACAAGGGATACTGGTTTTAAACCGAGAGAGGGGAGATTTAGGTTGGATATTAGGAAGAAATTATTCACTATAAAGGTGGTGAAGAACTGGAATGGGTTGCCCAGGGAGGTTGTTGATGCCCCATCCCTGGAGGTTTTTAAGGCCAGGTTGGACGAGGTTTTGTGCAACCTGATCTAGTGGTGGGGGGCCCTGCTCATGGCAGGGGGGCTGGAACTCGATGACCTTTAATGTCCCTTACGACTTTAACGATTGATTCTATAATTTCTGGGCAATACTGAGGTTGCAATAATATCAGTGCCGACACGACAGGCCTTTAGCCTTCCCTACCCGTCCCCCGCAGCAGCCCTGCACGGTCCATCAACCACCATAAACCCCGCAGCTCACGCACAGCGCTCACACCCGCACCTCCCGCTCCCGCAGATGCAGCTGATCTCCCAACCCGAGTTATTTATTATTTTTTGTTTTATTCTCGTTTCTGGTACGACCTGGGAGAATCGGAAGACATTTGTTCACACGTTCCCATCCCGCACACCCACTCCCGGTGCCCAGTGACACACGGCGGTGCGGGTGCCTCCCCACGCAGCCCTCCCGCTCTCCGCAGCCCATCTCCTCCGAAGCCCCCGAAGCTCTGGGCACCCTCCCGCAGCCCGCCTGGCTCCTGCGGGGCTGGAACCTGCGGCGGCCGAGCGAGGACCCCGCACCGCACCGCAGCGCCACGCTCCCGCACCCGGCGCGGCGCGGTGCGGGTAGGCAGCGACGGCTT
>NW_009951818.1:824443-827588 GCF_000747805.2 Chaetura pelagica | reverse complement strand
CGCGGGTCGTCACAGGGTCCCCGTGTGCCTCATGCGTGCGTGTTGCAGCTGCTTCCTCCGAATTCTTCCCCCTGCCTCGCCACAAATCCTTTCGGATCCCTTCTGCCTCGGCTCTGAAGAGGTTTTTTTTCATGCTGAATGCCACGCTCTGAGGACGAGGTGAAGTTATAAAACAGAGTAGTGTTTCACGGATACTTGTGTTTTTTTGTTATTTTAATTTCATGTGAACTTCTTGGGGTTAGGGGCTTTTTGTGCACTGTACAAGCACGGTTAGGGAAAAACATGATGGTGCAGCATCTAAACACCGTTTCAAAGCACAGCAGAATGACTTGATCCTTGTATTACAGAGAGATTGCAAGAAGATTCCCAGCTGGGTTGTTGCAAACTCCAAGGAAGGCACAATTGAAGGTAGGTTTGAGTTTCTTGGGAGTTCAGGCTTCTTCTCTTTGCACCTGGGAACCATCTTTAATGTGCCTGTCATCATCCTTCATGGTCAGTATCTTGTTTCTACATGGGTTGATTATTTCCTATGTATATTAACTCCTTTTTTTTTAAGAATGACTTGTGTTACCCTAAGTTGAACAGCATGTTGCTTCAGTGTTGCACTTGCAAGTATGTGTAAGTAACAATAAGAAGGCTTGGTCGTGTGTTTCCACTACCACCTGCCTGAGCTCCTCAGAGACCTTCTTACCAGGCTCTGGTCTGGCATCCTTTGTAGTAGTTGATTGTAGAAGTCAGTCCATTGTGTGTGGCATTGTCTACAGTTGGCCAGCTGGTTGGTGGCCCTCAGTCTTAGACAGCAGCTTATTTCATATTCCGTTTTACACAGATGTAAGCAGAGAAGTGTCATGGCTTCTTTGTTGCCCTAGGATAAGCAGAACAATCAGGTAGCGGAGAGCAGCAATCTTTCAGTTGTGTTGTTTACCTGATGGCTAAACATTGTAAAGTCAAAGAATATTTGTGAAGAGGCTAAGGAGGAAATGCTGAGTGCCTTTTAGGTAGTGACCAGATTTGATGTTGTCATGGTTGAACCCCAGCTGGAAGCCAAGCACCACGCAGTTGCTTGCTCACACTCTCGTGGAAAGGGGGAGAGAACCAGAAGGGTAAAAGGGAGAAAACTCATGGGTTGAGATAAAGGTGGTGTAATAGGTAAAGCAAAAGCTGTGGATACATTCACAGCTTCCCATCAGCAGGCAGATGTTCAGCCACCTCCATGAGAACAGGGCACCATACTGCCCTTTTGGGGTTTGGTTTCTTGGTTACTTGAGAAAATGAAGACCATCACTCCAAACATCCTCCCCTTCTTCTTCCCCCAGCTTTATATGCTAAGCATGACATCAGATGGCGTGGCATGTCCCTTTGGTCAGTCAGGGTCAGCTGTCCCAGCTCTGTCCCTGCTCAGCTTCTTGTGCACCCAAACCTGCTCGCTGGTGGGTTGGTGTGAGAAGTAGAAAAGGCCTTGACTCCATGTAAGCACTGCTCAGCAATAATGAAAACATCCTTGTATAATCAACACAGTTTTCAGGACACATCCAAAACACAGTCCCAAGCCAGCTACTATGAAGAGAACTAACTCCATCCCAGCCAGAGCCGGCACAGATACCTATTAACTTGATCTGAGAAACTGCAGGTTATTTTCTTCAGGGCCAGTTGACTCAAGTCCACTTCAACTCCACAGTGGGAAAGGGTGTCTGTCTGAAGTCTTGAGTTCTAGGAAACTTGCAGTCTAAACAGAAATAAATGCTAGATAAGCAGCTTATTTCATATTCCGTTTTACACAGATGTAAGCAGAGAAGTGTCATGGCTTCTTTGTTGCCCTAGGATAAGCAGAACAATCAGGTAGCGGAGAGCAGCAATCTTTCAGTTGTGTTGTTTACCTGATGGCTAAACATTGTAAAGTCAAAGAATATTTGTGAAGAGGCTAAGGAGGAAATGCTGAGTGCCTTTTAGGTAGTGACCAGATTTGATGTTGTCATGGTTGAACCCCAGCTGGAAGCCAAGCACCACGCAGTTGCTTGCTCACACTCTCGTGGAAAGGGGGAGAGAACCAGAAGGGTAAAAGGGAGAAAACTCATGGGTTGAGATAAAGGTGGTGTAATAGGTAAAGCAAAAGCTGTGGATACATTCACAGCTTCCCATCAGCAGGCAGATGTTCAGCCACCTCCATGAGAACAGGGCACCATACTGCCCTTTTGGGGTTTGGTTTCTTGGTTACTTGAGAAAATGAAGACCATCACTCCAAACATCCTCCCCTTCTTCTTCCCCCAGCTTTATATGCTAAGCATGACATCAGATGGCGTGGCATGTCCCTTTGGTCAGTCAGGGTCAGCTGTCCCAGCTCTGTCCCTGCTCAGCTTCTTGTGCACCCAAACCTGCTCGCTGGTGGGTTGGTGTGAGAAGTAGAAAAGGCCTTGACTCCATGTAAGCACTGCTCAGCAATAATGAAAACATCCTTGTATAATCAACACAGTTTTCAGGACACATCCAAAACACAGTCCCAAGCCAGCTACTATGAAGAGAACTAACTCCATCCCAGCCAGAGCCGGCACAGATACCTATTAACTTGATCTGAGAAACTGCAGGTTATTTTCTTCAGGGCCAGTTGACTCAAGTCCACTTCAACTCCACAGTGGGAAAGGGTGTCTGTCTGAAGTCTTGAGTTCTAGGAAACTTGCAGTCTAAACAGAAATAAATGCTAGATAACAAGAGGCAAGACAGAAATGCAAAAACAGGAATTTGCACAGGGTTATGTTAGTAGCAGCAGAGATGAGAACAGGACCCAGGTCTTCTGTGGTCATTTGCTGTCTTATGAGAGGAGCTGAAAGGGCCCCATTGCCCTTGGGTTTTTTCAGGAGAACCTCTTTCTGTGTATGTCAGTAATACTGAGACCAGGGTTTGTATAGGAAACACTGCCTCATTTTCTTGGAGGGAAGTTGTGAGCTTCTGAAAATGGGGTTTTCTTCAGAGCTTTAGCCTGGATGCAGGATCTTGGGATCAAGTGTTTCAGCCACATCCACTGTAAAGCAACTCAAGTGCTTGCTCACACTTTCCCTGGCACGCAGCTCAGAAATAAAAGCTTTCCTCTGCAGGCACGTTTCCTGTCATGGCGAAGGAGGGGCAGGACGGCAGCCTGCTGGTGCAGCTG
>NW_009951818.1:818217-824156 GCF_000747805.2 Chaetura pelagica | reverse complement strand
CTCGCTGCGGGAGCTGCGGGCTGATGTCGGGAGCCTGGTGCAGCGGGCAGGGCGGCAGATGGCCGAGCGCGGGGCCCCCCAGCCCTCCCTGCTCAGCACCATCCACGTGCTGAGCGCCTACGCCGGCATCGGGGCGCTGGCCGGGGCCTTCCGGGAGACGGGGGCCCTGCTGCTGCTGACGGAGATGCTGTGCCACCCGGAGAAGCAGATCCACCACGGTGCTGGCAAGATGCTGAGGGCCTTGGCTTCGCACGATGCAGGTGGGTGCTGCTGCTGCTCCGTGCCCCTGAGGCCTGGCACCTGGAGGTGTGGGGTGCCTGGGGGGCTGTGGGTGTCAGGGCTTGTTGGCAAAAGGGGAGGGATCCGGCTTGAGCTGCCAGGTGGCTCCTTGGTTGTAGTTGTCTGGGTGGCTTGGGAGGTCTTTCCCCTGGCAGGTTCCTGAGCTGGGCTCTGATAAACTGTTTGGAGGACTTGTGCCAAGAGACTTGGCCAGAGTGTTGAGGTGTTTCTGGATGCTGTAGGATGGAAAGGCTCTGGCCTGTTCTTGGCAAGGAGCCTTTCCTCAGGGCTTGGAGTGTAGAGGCCTGGTCCTCACCCGGTCCTCTCGTTTGACAGGAGCTGCCGTGGCTCAGAAGTGTCTGATGAGGCTTAGGAGCACTTGGAAGGGTGCTAGTGGTGCTGTGTCCCACAGGAGATCTGGCTTTCCCTGTCCCTGATTTCATAGGGCTTTCCAGTGGGGTGGAGAGGGGCACTGATCCAGGTTAAAACTTAACTTTTTTCTTCCCTGGAACCCTCTTCAGTTGTTGGAGTTGCTGCTTTGGGGGAAACTTTCAGCTTTAGGGGTGGAAAAATGCAGTTGGAGCAAAACATTGCCAATAGAGATTGAAGGACAGACCGTGGTCATGGGTTACAGGGAGCAGCAAAGCTGTTCCTTGCCAGGGAGGGAGGGTGGGCGTGGGGTGAGGATTATCTTGATGGGGTTTCTGTTGTTGCAGGGAGCAGAGCCTATGTCCTGCTGTCCCTGAGCCAGCAGGACGGCATTGAGCAGCACATGGACTTTGAGAGTCGCTGCACCTTGCTGGAGCTTTTTGCTGAGACCATGTCCTCTGAAGAGCACGGCATGTCCTTTGAGGGGATTCACCTTCCCCAGGTAGCAACAGGCCCTGCGTGGGCTTTAGGGGTCAGGAGGGGTGAGAGTGGGGGTCAGAGATGGTGTCCTTGATGGGGGCAGGAGGGTAGTTGGCAGCGGGAAGCTGAGCAGGCCTGGGAATTGGAAGAGTTGGCACAGGATCTGGGCCTGTCTGGAGGCTGGGGAGGTGGAGAGGCATGTGGAGAGCCTTGTCTCTGAGCAGGGAGACAAGGGTGGGCTGAGAGGTCTGTGCTACTGCCTGCTGGTCCGGAGCTACCACGGGAGCCTGCCTGGAGATGAACTGGTGGCTCGGAGAGAGGTGCGGGCTGGAGGTGCTCTGCAGGCTAGAGCCTGACAGCTGTGCTTGTTGCAGGTGCCCGGGAAGCTGCTGTTTGTCCTGGTGAAGCACTACCTGCGTGTCACTTCCCTCCTGGAGAAGCTCGGCAGTGGCGCGGAGCAGGGAGGGGAGCAGCAGGACCGCGCTGTGCCGAGCCTGGGCACTGGGGAGAGGAGCTGTGTGAAGGAGGAGTTTGAGTTCAGCATGGCTCTGGCAAACCTCATCTTGGAGCTGGTGCATGTGATGGGCTGGGACCACAGCCAGAAGCCAGAGCTGCTGCCCCAGCAGGAGCTGCAGCCTCACCCTAGCCACTCCATCTTCCAGCCCAAGCCCCCGCCCTTCCCTGCTGCCCAGGTGCCCGCGCCCCCTTCCAGCCGTGGTGCTCACAGAAAGCAGGGTCGTGCCTTCCTGACGCGCTCAGACTTCGCCGACTGCAGCGGCTACGTGGAGTACCTGCAGGCCACCCTGGTGTGCGGCATGAGGGTGTGCTTGCTGGAGGACTATGGTGATGTTAGAGCCGGGGAGGAAGGCGAGGTTCTTCAGAGCTCTGGCAGCAGGTACACTGTGCAGGTAGGTCACTGGCTGGGAGGGCAGAAGGGAGTGGCAGGGGTGGCTGATGGTTTCCTGACCATGTCTTTGTGCGCGGGAAGTTGGACGATAGGCTTTTCACAGTTAGGACACTGTCTGCATCTGTCCTAGCAAGGAAGTCACCTTTTAGAGCTGGAAGTGTGAGTCCTGAGGAGGGCCAGTCTGGTTTAGTAGGGGCTGTCCTGCTAGGCTTGCTTAGCCTCTAATCCTGGGGGCTATATCCTGCTTCCCAGGAACAGTCCTGAGCCCTGGTTTGATCTTGGGAATAGGCTGGATGACACAAATGAGAAACACAGCAAAAGGTGTTTGAAGCCTTGGTCTGTGAGGGACAACTTGTGGCATCCTGTTGTTGGCACTGCGCTGGACACAGCCTACATAGCTGTCTCTTTTGCTCTGAGAGTGTGTGCTGGGATCTGTTTCCCTTTCAAGGTGCCCTTTGGGTGAGTAGACCTTAGAAGAGAGTTTGTGTTCAAAAGGGCAGTGAGAGCTGCACATTTGCAGCTGAGTTGCTAAGTCTGTGCTCAAGATGAAGGAAAAGGTCTCAGCATTGGAGGAGGGGGAGGAATCTTTCCAGGCGCAGAGAGACTGACAGGGTGGTAGTTCCCAGGGCCCTCCTTTCTACCCCTTTGAAGATGGGTGCAGTGTCTCCCTTTTTCCAGTCCCTGGGGACTGACTTCACTTTGCTCTGGTCCGGGCTCCTTAAGTGCCTTCTAGTTCTGGAGCACTTGCAGGTGTAACTTAAACCTGCAGCTTAAAATGCTCTGAAGTGGGCACATGCAAGATGATGTTTCCAGCCTTCTCTGCTAGTTTGGTGGTGGACATTAACCTGCATGTGCTGGGCAAATCTGACTTGCCCACCTTATTTGCACTTTCTCCTGGTCTTATTCCTTCTTCCCCTTCCTACTCCTAAGTTCTTGGGTTCTGTTGAGCAGATTTCTTGCCCACAGTTCCTCTACTTATTCACGTTCTTCTCTGGTTTGATAATTTCCCATTGGATGCCCTGTGCTCTACTGAAGTTTGCAATTGACCAGGGGAACAAGTGACTAAAGCTGGTAGACTTCAAAATTAGACAGAGTGTGTATTGAAATCTTTCCTATTGAAATATGAATTAGGTGGTCTCCTACTTGAAGAGTGCTTGCTGTCTCCATGCACTTGGGAAATGGGAGGCCTAATGCAGCGTGAGGACTGAGTGAATGAGCAAATCTGATCCCCTCAATCTGTTTCACCCACAGGTTTTATGGCAGTCAGCAGGTCGGACCGACTGGATACGTTGGCACATGTTGGAGATTATTGGCTTTGGAGATCGGGGGGAAGATCCTGCTGCTCAGAAAAAAGAGTATAGTCTGCTAAAGAGCTTTAATGTAGACACAGGTGAGATTACGTGCTGCATGTATGGCCGTGTAGAACGGGTTAAGTACTTACTTGGCTTTTGGTTGTATGGAGTATTTTTGAATGCTCGACTTCTGTCGTGTTACAATGAAAGTCATGATATAAAAAGCATAATGTTTGACTTAAACTGTGACTGTGACAAATGTGTGTTTGAATCAACTGACCAAACTGCCAAAATAAGAACACAGAATCTCTCTGAGATGAAGCTGATTGAGGCATCCTCCAATCCCCTTAGACAAGAGATGGGAATTTAAGGAACAAACAACATGCCAGCAGTTTGTGTCATTTCATACTGCTCAGTTTTGGGCAAGGTGAGCATTGAATGCACTCTTTTCAGAGGACATCTGCAGAATTTCCTGGAATCCTTTGTCATTGCCCTCGTACTGGGAGAAGGTAGAAGGGGAAATCTGGACAGAAATCCCTTTCTTGTTTGGTGTCTGACGTGACTCTGGCCAGGGAGACCTGTTAGAGTAACTCTTGCCACACCCATGATGTGGCAGGACATCTTTTGGGTAGAGTGATGAGGATGTAACTGCTGCAAGACACAGAATGTACATCAGATCAGCAGCTGATTCTTCACTTCAAAAATACGTTTATGCGCAGTTGAAAAGGTGGCTTCTTTAAAGGCTTCTTCCTCTTGTAGCTAAAGACTGAACTGCATGTGGGGTTGAAGTGGCCAAGTTAAAACACGTGTGTTTGGACTTTGCCTTGTTTCTCTGTCTCTCTCACTTTGGTGGAACTCTTTCCAGCCATCGTATCCCACATAGGGGCTGAATGAAAAGGGTAGATGCTTTCTGCTTGGATCTTGCCAGTTGGAGGCTCCTGGTGACTGGCTGTTGGCATTCAGCCCTGTGTGGAGTTGCTGGTAGTGCACTTGGGCCCCTCGGAGTGATTTTGGCCTTTTCTGTGAAGGTGGTGACTGGTCTCCCATGGTGCACTTGCAGAGAGTGCTGCCAGTTGTTGCTTAGCAGATATCGGCAAGCGTTGATCCAGCTCTTCCTTCTAGATTAGGTAGGGAATATCGAACCTACATAATGGATTTTATCTCCCTCCGTTTTGGATGCATCAGCTGAAAGGAGCATGAGGACTATGGAGTCTGGTTTTACTTTTGCCCGCGAGTGTTTGCCGTGCTAGCCAGCAGGAGGCGTTTGGGAAAGGGAGAAGCTCCTGGTAGCTTCTTATCTCTTGACTCCTCCCCGTAGCGTCTTGGGCCACCTCTGTTTCCCCTCGTGCAGCTTCCGCTGGCGCTGTGGATTCTGCCGCTGCTGCGTGTCCCAGTGCGTTTCCCTGGCTGGTCCAGACACTGTGGGAACGGGCTGGGGGAGCACTGGGGGAGCAGTGAGCAAGAGGTGCCCGTTCTGAGTGTGTGCTTTTTCTGTTGTACAGCCCAGAGGTGCAAGTGAAGGTGGTAATCCCATCTCTACAGCTTGTGGGGTCTCCTGCCAGCGTGTTCCCCCTCTCTCACTGCCCTCCTGTCATCTCCCTTTTCCACAGCAGCCTGTGGGAGGGTGGGGATCTTCTCTGCCCAGGCAGTGCATGTGAGCTCTTTCTCTGGGGAATGTGGGCTGTGGAGCAGAGGAAGGAGGAAGTGGCAGAGCCGACAGTGACTTCCCTTGCTCTGCTGTCCTACAGTTGCTCAGCCGCTTTTCCGCAAGCCCTTGGGCGGGCTGTACTCCCTGCCTTACCTGGGGGAGCAGCCCCCCGAGGCTGCAGAGGCCCTGAGTCGTGCCGAGTGGTGGGAGCTGCTCTTCTTTGTGCGGAAGCTGGAAGCGCGGGAGCAGAAAGAGATCACCTGTCTCATGCAACAGGACCAGGGAGAGCAGGTACGGGCCAGAGCCTGCAGTGGGGAAACGGGAGGGAGGGAGCGAAGGAGAAGGTTAGGGAAGGGCCTCGGGCCAGAGGAGAAGATGGCGAGTGTGAGCTGTGCAGGGACAGCCTGAACAGTGCAGAAATGGGACTGAGACGGGAGCGTGGGGGGATGTTGGGAGCGTGGGGAGCTGGGCCCAGCAAGGAGGTGAGGAGACACGAGGGGAAGCACAGTCCCTGTGACCCTGGAAGGGCAACTGTGTCCAGCGAGGGTTGGGTCGGCGAGGCTGGCCCGTGGGGCGGTTCTGCCAGTTGTGGCTGCGTGGTGAGTGCAGGTGGAAAGCCTGGGCTGGGGGTGGTTGGGCTGGGGCCAGCCAGAGGAGGGTGTCCCTGGGGGTCTCTGGCAGTGCAGCCTTTCTGCCCCTGCTGTCACTGGCTGCCCCAAGGGGCGTGAGGGCTGTGGCGAGTCGCTGAGGCTTGGCGTGACCCCCTCTGTCCAGCCCTTGGAGGTGGATGAAGAAGCCCTGATCCAGCTGTCAGTGCCCGTGGAGCTGGCCCAGAAAGTGCTGCAGGTCCTGGAGAGGCGGTGTCAGGGCAGCACTCGGCGTGCCCTGTGTGGCTCCCCCATCTACACCAAATACCTCCTCGGGAGGGCGGCCGCGCGGGATGGCGGGGGGAGCGCTGCGGTGG
>NW_009951818.1:816604-818201 GCF_000747805.2 Chaetura pelagica | reverse complement strand
GCTCTGGCCCTGAAGCCTCGGCAGCCAGGTCAGCTAAGGAAGAGCTCTCGGCAAGCACGGTGCCACCCGCAGCCCCTAGTGGGGCAGCCAAGTCAGATTCCCAGCTGTTCAGTGAGCTCCTTGAGAGGGAAGGGCTGCTGTTCCCAGAGGTGACGGAGGAGCAGATCAAGGGTAGGTGCCTGCTCCGTGCTGGGGAACACGGGTCCGCTGCGTCGACTGAGGGAGGCCCTGGGCAGGGCATGGGAGGCGTCGGGAGGTTGCTGGGGCAGGGGGGAGGGCTGTGGGTGCTGGGTCTGGGGGTGTGTGGTACCCTGGGAGTTGGTGTGGGTGTTGCTGCTGCCTTTGACACCTGTGGCCCTGCCTCCCTCCCACCAGTGTTGGGCAGCTGTGAGGGGGTGAGAGAGAGGGGCTCGCTGGCCAGGATTGCAGCCATCGTGGACACGATCCAGAGCAGCAGCTCAGAGGTGGGGCTGCAGTTAGCTGGGCTCAAGCAGATCGTGAGGATCCTGGAGGAGGAGCCAGAGCTGGAGCAGCAAGTCAACAAAGCCCAGGGCAGGCTGGGTTCCTGGAGTGCCAGGTGAGCCATGGGATGGGGTGCACCTCTCCTGCTGCCAGGGGAGGGCCATGTTGGCAGGGCAGGGGACAGTACCGGAGGTGGGAGTGCAGGAGGTGTCAGGGGAAGCGTGAAGGCCAGTACGTCCTCGCGTGCTTGTCAAGAAGAGGGTGGATGTAGTGTCCCCTTGTCCTGGGCAGTCTCATTCCTGGGGCTGACCCAGCTGGGGTAGAGCCATGTGGGCAGGGAGACAGGGCCTGGCAAGGGCTGGGGTGCTGGCGCGCCAGCAGCAGCGCCAGGAGGCTCCTTGTTAGGTTTTTGCCATGCAGGGAGAAGCTGGTGAAGGTGACAGTGGAGCTGCTGAGCGCGGAGGTGGCAGAGAAGGCACTGGTGGTGCTGGTGCTGCGGCTGCTGGCCCTGCTCATGGCCAAGTACGACTGGCGCGTGCTGTTTGCCACGGAGGGCGGCGTGCGGGCCGTGCTGGCAGGCATGAGGCAGCACGGCTCCTCTGCCCTGGTGCAGCAGGCTGGCCTGGCGGTGAGTGTGCAGGGGGAGGCTGCAGGCTGGTCCGAGGGCGGCAGAGATGGGCGCTGCCCTCCCGACTGCTCTTGCTGTTGCAGGCCCTGAAGGTGCTGTTGGGAGCTGTGGCCGGCAAGCCGGGAGGGGCCGGGGGGGCGCCCCTGCTCCTGAGCCGCCTCGACGCGCAGATGATGCGGGAGATCTTTGCCAGCATCGGCTCTGCCTCCAGCAAGTGCTCGGCCAGCCTGCTGAGCGCCATCCCCGCTGCCATCAGCACCATGCAGAGGGTCCCAGGGTAGGGGCAGAGCGAGGGCAGCGGCGGGGGGCGGGACGGACCCTCGGCGTGGGGAGGGCAGTCCGGGCTGCGGTGCAGGGAGGTTGGTGCCTGGGGAGGAAGGCGCCCGCATCGCTGTGTCCCTGCAGGGGCACCTCGGGTGTGCAGAACGGGCTGCTGGTGGTGACCATGCTGATCGAGAGCCACCGCGGGCTGGCGGAGCAGCTGGCGGGCTGCGGGGTGGGGGCGGG
>NW_009951818.1:811411-816335 GCF_000747805.2 Chaetura pelagica | reverse complement strand
GCAGCCCGGCGGCGAGGCCCCGGGGGTCCCCTCTGTCAAGGCGGCCCAGCTGCTGCAGGACCAGAGGTGCTTCAGGCTGTTGCTGCAGAGCTTGGAGTTGCTGGGGGCGGAGAAGGCCGTGAGCCTCAGCATCCTCAGGTGGGCCATGGGGGGTTTGGAGGGGGTCCGGGGCCTCTGCAGCACCTGTGTGAATGCTGGTGGTGATGCTGGGGGGACACGGAGCATGTTTGTGTGACCTGGTGGGGCTGTTCCTCTTCACCAGGGCAGATGCACCCCTGTGCATATGTGGGGGCCAACTGGGGTGTCCTGTGGGGACATATGGCCCTGTGGGGACAGAGCAGTGCGTGCCTGGGTGCTGATGGGGTGTCCAGGGTGCCTGGGAAGCCTTGGCTCCCAGTCCCTGGCCTTCCAGGTGGGGCACAGAAGCACCGGGCTGCCTGTGGCACTGCCCTCTGTGCATCCCAGCCTGAGCGGGCCCCCTTTGTCACTCAGGATCCTGAACAAGTTCCTGGACGCTTACCAGGAGGATGTGCTCCCTTGGAACGAGTCCGTGGAGCCCTGTTTGTCCTCTCTGACTGCCCACAGCAGCGACCTGGAGGTGAGGAGGCCCCGGGACTGCTGGCAGGCAGGGGCAGCTCTGCAGGCTGTGCTGTGCATCAGCCAAGCCTGGTGTTGGTGAAGTGAGGGCCCCACGTGCAGCAGCCTGGCCCTGTGGTGACCTGGCGTGCCCAGCACCTGGCCAGGCTCTGGGGCCCTGCTGCAGCGTTGGGGAGGAGGGGCTGGAGCGCGCCGGGCTGCTGGGCCTGGCAGCTCCTGGCTGCCTGCTCTGCAGGTGGTGCAAGAGGTCGTTGGCTTCCTCCACCGCCTGGCCACCGCCAGCAAGGACTGTGCAGTGGTGATGTGCCACGTGGGTACCCGCGAGGCTCTGTCCAAAGCTCTGGACAAGCACAGCACGGCCCCGCTGCTGGCACCAGCCCTGCTTGACCTGGTGGTTGACTGCGAGAAGTATGTCAGCCTCTACAAGAAGCTGATGACCAGCATCTTGGCTGGCTGCATCCAGGTGGGCCTGGGCAGACCTGGCTGCGCTGGGGCTCAGGGTACTGGGGCCGTCCAGCCGTCCCTGGCACCCAAGGGGCAGCCTTCTGCTCTCTGCCTGCCACAGCCCTGTGGTGGGTGAGGGGAGGAGGCCCCAGGGCCCCTGGTAAGAGCCTGGCCCATCCCATAGCTGGTCCTGGGGCAGATTGAGGAGCACCGCCGGAACCAGCAGCCCATCAGCATCCCCTTCTTTGGTGTCTTTCTGCGCAACCTTTGCCGAGGTGAGTGCAGGGAAGCAGGAGCTGGAGCCCCGTGCCTGGCACGTGCTGGCCGAGTGGCTGGAAGCCACGTGCTCTCCCCACAGGCTCCAGCGTGGAGGTGAAGGAGAACAAGTGTTGGGAGAAGGTGCAGGTCTCCTCCAACCCCCACCGGGCCAGCAGGCTCACAGACAGGAACCCCAAGACATACTGGGAATCAAATGGCAGCACCGGCTCCCATTTCATCACTGTCCACATGCAGCATGGTGTGGTGGTCAGGTGGGGCTGGGCCGGGGGCCCTGGGGGGCCTTTGGGCCAGGGGGGGCGGTGGCTGCGCAGGGAGCAGAGGACTTTGGGAATCTGCACGAGCCCTGTCCCGCTGGTCCTCATCCTGGAGGTTGTTGGATGTGGGCAGCAGTGCGTGGGGCTGGCAGGGGCCAGGGCAGGGAGGTGGGGACTGCTGGGCAGCACCGTGTCTGTTGTGCTGCAGGGAGATGAGCATGCTGGTGGCCAGCGAGGACTCCAGCTACATGCCAGCCCGTGTTGTGGTGCTGGGGGGAGACAGTCCTGCCTCCATCAGGACTGAGCTCAACATGGTGAGTCTCACGTGGGCTGTGCAGGCCCCACGGGAGTGGTGGGCTGGTGCTTGCTTTGGCCTGAGAAGGTCTCACCCTGGTCTCACCTGGGAGGTGCCCCACAGGGAGGTGGGGATGGCAGGAGCTGTGCTGCAGGAGTCTCCTCCTGGCTGTTGGGGAGGCTTGAGCATGGGCAGCCCTGCAGCCCAGTCTGCAGCTGGCTGGTGCACTGGGGTTGTGAGCCAGACGTGGGGTCCTGGTGGGAGGTGCCTTGTGGCTGCATAGGAGCTGCTGGGAGGGACAGAGGCCATAGCACTAGTGGGGGTGTCCAGCAGAGCATGGGGGTTGGTTGGAGGTTCTGCTTGGTGTGCTGAGGACTCACTGTCTGGCTGTAGGTGACCGTCCTGCCCTCAGACAGCAAAGTGATCCTGCTGGAGAACATGACCCGCTTCTGGCCTGTCATCCAGATCCAGGTGAAGCGTTGCCAGCAGGTAAGGGAGGAGGGGGCCAGGCCAGGGAGCTGGCAGTGTGGGGTGTCAGGGCCATGCCTGAGGAGCTGAGGGTCACGCTGTCCCACAGGGAGGCATTGACACACGCGTGCGTGGCATCGAGGTGCTGGGTCCCAAGCCCACTTTCTGGCCCATCTTCAAGGAGCAGCTGTGCTGGCGGACATACCTGTCCTGCACTGCCCGGGCTCATGCCTGGTGCCAGGAGATCTGCCAGGACCGTAGCCAACTGCTGCAGCTCTTTGGCAGGTGAGTTGTTCCCTGGCTGCACCATCGTGTCCCTGGTGTCCCAGGGCCTGGGAGGACGGTGCTGGCAGCCTGCAAGGGCCAGGAGAGGAGCAGCTAGGTGTCCTGCCTGGGCTGCTGTGCCTGGTGAGGGGCCGGGCAGGGAGCAGCTGCCACGCTCTGCTCCCCTGGGGGAGTCCTCCCCACCACCAGCAGGTGCCCAGCAGCACCCTGTGCTCCCTGGTTGCTGATGCAGGCTGAACCGTGCGCTGCGGCACGAGCAGGACTTTGCCGATCGCTTCCTTCCTGACGCCGAGGTGGCCCAGGCATTGGGCAGGACCTGCTGGGAGGCCCTGGTGAACCCCTTGGTGCAGAGTATCACCAGCCCAGGTACCCTTCGCCCTCCGGGGCCCAACCAGGCTGTGCCCCAGGCTGAGGCATCCCACCCTGAGTCTGTTTGGCCTCGCAGACCCCCGTGGCGTCAGCCCCCTGGCCTGGCTGTTGAGCGAGTACCTGGAGGGCGTGGAGCCCCCCTGCCGTGCCACGAGCCGCAGCGCTGCCTTTGGTTCCCGTGTGCGGCGCCTGACCCAGCTCCTGGTGCACGTGGACCCCGGTGGCCCAGAGCCAGAGGAGGCCAGAGTAGCTGGTGAGCGAGGGGCTGCCCTCCTGTGGGGCTGGGAGGGCAGTGGTTCAGAGTGCCAGGCTGTGGCCGTGGGGAGTTCTGGAGAGGGCCCGTGACACAGGAGGCTCATGAGCTGGGGAAGGCTCGTGGCCGTGCTCTCCCAGTGGCCCCCAGAGAGGGGGGAGGCTGCTGGTGCTCAGTGTGCAGGGCCTGCCCGTAGAGCCATGCTGAGCCTGGGCTTGTCCCTTGGCAGGCCAGAAGGAGGGGAAGAACAAGGAGGTGCCAGCCAGGGCTGCGAAGGCGGTGGTGGAGAAGTCGAGCAGCCTGTGGAGCATCTCGCAGTGCTGGCGTGGTGTGGTGCAGCAGCAGGTAGGGCTTGGAAGGCCAGCCCTGGGGGCCAGAGAGGGTGGTTGGACCCCACTCCCAGCGGGCATGCCTGGCAGTGTCCTGGGAGCACGGGAGGGGTGCGGGGTTGTACCTGGTCTCTGTGAGGCCTGGAGGGATGTGTGGACAGCCCTGCCACACTTTCCCCCTTGGCAGGGCTCAGCTGTGGGCCTGGTCCTGCAGCCAGGCTGGTGCTGCAGGCTGGGAAGCAGGCAGAGTGTCAGGCTCCTTCTTTCCCACTGCTGCGCTTCTGTCCTGCCCGTGCAGCCCCCGCCCAGCGCTCGAGGCTGAGCCCCCACCTCTCCCAAGCTGCTGGGAGCCTGTGGCAGCACCAGGGCCTCCAGGTAGCCCCTGGCTGGGACTGGGCAGTTGGTCTTGGCAGAGCGAGACTGGAGCTGTGGAAGTTCACAGAAGCTGCTGGCACATCCCAGCATGGGGCTCACCCCTCTGGTTCTGGGTCCTGCAGGTGCAGCGGTTCCTGGAAGCGGCAGGGCGGGCGCCGGACCTTGTGGAGCGGTACTGCACGCTGTACCAGCGCCTGCGCGGTGCCACGGAGCAGCTCTTTGGGCAGCAGGCTGCCTTCCTGCTGGCCCTGGGCCAGGGCTTCGCGGGGGCTTTGCTGCAGCTCTCCTTCCTTACCAGCCTGCACGTGAGTCAGGGGAGCGTGGGGCCATCAGTGCAGGGGCCCCGACAGCCCGGGAGATTGTCCTGGCCCACAACTTCCAGCGAGCTCTGGGTGGGTGGTGTCCTGGCCCCCACCGAGACGTGGAACCCTGCACCCTGGGTGGTGCCCAGCTGCGGGTGCGCGGCGCTTCTCAGGGCACAGCCCCAGCCCGGCTGCATGTCCGTCTCGGCCCCCGGAGCCTCGGCCACTGCCCGAGAGCCCCAGGGTTTCCCAGCTGCTCCCCCCAGGGACGTCTGCCCTGCAGGCACCTGGCGAGCACCCTCCAAAGCCAGCCCTGTCCCTCTGCAGGTGAGTGAGCAGTTTGCCCGCTACCTTGACAGGCAGGTCCAGGAGCTCCACGGGGCTGCGGGCAGTGCGGAGCTGCCCCGGCAGCTGCAGCAGATCCTGGAGCCCTTCGTCGTCTTCAGTGGCCTGGAGCTCGCCCACAGCTTCGAGCACTTCTACCGGTGAGGGGTGTCGTGTCTCCGCGGGACCAGAGGGCCTGGTGTGGCGGGGTGGGGAGATGCAGGTGGTGCTGAGGCCGTGCCTGAGCCTGGCCTGGTGTGGCACTGGTGCTCCTGCCCTGCTTTTCCTGGCTCTTGTGCGTGGAGGGAAAGGCTGTGAGGGCTCTGCCGTCTGCGGAGGCACATTCCTGC
>NW_009951818.1:808545-811125 GCF_000747805.2 Chaetura pelagica | reverse complement strand
AACCCTAACCCTAACCCTAACCCTAACCCAACCCTAACCCTAACCCTAACCCCTAACCCTAACCCTAACCCTCATCGTCTTCAGTGGCCTGGAGCTCGCCCACAGCTTCGAGCACTTCTACCGGTGAGGGGTGTCGTGTCTCCGCGGGACCAGAGGGCCTGGTGTGGCGTGGTGGGGAGATGCAGGTGGTGCTGAGGCCGTGCCTGAGCCTGGCCTGGTGTGGCACTGGTGCTCCTGCCCTGCTTTTCCTGGCTCTTGTGCGTGGAGGGAAAGGCTGTGAGGGCTCTGCCGTCTGCGGAGGCACATTCCTGCTGGTGACAGGGAGGGGAGGGAGGCAGGTGCTGCCAGGCCCTTGTGCCTTGGGGTGAGGGCAGGGCCGGGGCCCTCTCTGTCTCCTGGCAGGGGCTCGGGACGGTCCCTGACCTGATGCTGGTGGCTGTGGCAGGCACTACCTGGGGGACCGGCTGCTGGCACAAGGGCCATCTTGGCTGGAAGGAGCCATCGTGGAGCAGATCGGGCTGTGCTTCCCCAGCCGCTTCCCCCAAGAGATGCTGAGCAACTTGGCTGAGTCAGAGGAGCTGCAGCAGCAGTTTCACCTCTTCCAGCTGCAGGAGCAGGACAAGCGGCTGCTCGAGCTGGACACGGGCCTGGATGAGGTGAGTGTGTTGCTGGGGTGGAGGGCCTGGGGGCCGTTCCTCATTCCTCACAGGGATCCTGGGGCCTGTCCTGAGGTGCCCTCGTGTCCGTGCGTGCAGGCACCGGGGCCGGCCCCGGTAGCGGATGTGCCGGAGGTGAAGGTGCTGGCCCTGTCCCCGCGCTGCTGGCCCATCTCCCCGTTCTGCTACATGGATGAACCTGGCAGGTTTTTCTCAGCCGCCCTGAGCTCCCCCCTGGACGAGTTTGCCACCTTCTGCAGGCAGAGTGAGTGTGGGGTCTGGCTGGGGCCAGGCTCTGCAGCAGCAGTTCACCATCGTGGAGCAGCTCTGGCTGTGCTTCCCCAGCCGCTTCCCCCAAGAGATGCTGAGCAACTTGGCTGAGTCAGAGGAGCTGCAGCAGCAGTTTCACCTCTTCCAGCTGCAGGAGCAGGACAAGCGGCTGCTCGAGCTGGACACGGGCCTGGATGAGGTGAGTGTGTTGCTGGGGTGGAGGGCCTGGGGGCCGTTCCTCATTCCTCACAGGGATCCTGGGGCCTGTCCTGAGGTGCCCTCGTGTCCGTGCGTGCAGGCACCGGGGCCGGCCCCGGTAGCGGATGTGCCGGAGGTGAAGGTGCTGGCCCTGTCCCCGCGCTGCTGGCCCATCTCCCCGTTCTGCTACATGGATGAACCTGGCAGGTTTTTCTCAGCCGCCCTGAGCTCCCCCCTGGACGAGTTTGCTGCCTTCTGCAGGCAGAGTGAGTGTGGGGTCTGGCTGGGGCCAGGCTCTGCAGCAGCAGCTCAGCAGAGGGCTGTGCTGGGTGTGCTGGCAGTGCCCGGCAGGGCTGGCCCCAGCCCTGGTGCTGATGCTGTCTCTGCAGGCCAGAGCCAGCTGGGCTGGGCGTGCAGGAAGCCCCCGCGGCTGCAGTGGACGTGGCTGGGCCGTGCTGAGCTGCAGTTTGGAGACTGCGTCCTCCACGTGTCCACGCTGCAGATGTACATCCTGCTGTGCTTCAACAGCGCCGAGGTGGGTGCCAGGGCTGTGGTGGGGTGAGGGGGGCAGCGTTCTGTGCTGGAAACTCTCAGGGTGTGGTGGGGTGAGGGGGGCAGCATTCTGTGCTAGAACCTTACAGGGCCTCCTGGTGGGAACTCTAGCGGTGTTGGGGCACAGGATCCGCCTTGTTTGGCCGGGCCTGTGGGTCTTGGCTGGCTGTTCCCTTCCCATGGCCCCTTGCAGGAGGTGGCTGTGGAGTCCTTGCTGCAGGCTACGGGGCTCCCTGCTGACCTGGTGCACCATGCACTGACACCACTGACCCAGGGTGAGGGTGTCCTGGTGCAGAGCTGCGTGCTGGGAGGTGAGTGTGGGGCTGAGGCTTGCCTGGGGAGATGCTGGTCCAAGCCCCAGGTGGGTGCTGGGGCAGAGGTGCCTGAGCTTGTAGGGGAAGCGAGGGGGTGGGGTGAGTGAGTTTGTTGGTGCTTGGGGAGCAGGTCAGTGTGTCAAGTTGGGACCTGAGGCTGCGTGTCAGACTGGGGGTGGTGTGTGGGGCTGGCGCCTGGGGAGGTGTATGGGGCTTGGCTGACCCTGGGCTGGCTGCTAGCTCCAGGTGTGCTACGGCTGAACCAGGCAGCCCTGGCCTGTGCCTCTGGCCACCTGAGGCTGCTGCCCCAGCAGAGGTAACTGCAGGCCGGGGAGGCTGAGGTCAGCACCCTGGAAAGGAAGAGGAGCATTCTCTACTGCCTCATCACCCGCATCCTCAAGGTGGAGAAGCAGCTCCACATCGACAACCTGGTGTTTAGGGTATGGAGGGTTTGAAGGGCTGAGGGGGGGCTGCCTGAGTGCTACACCACAGTGCAACGTGGGGCTCCTTTGCTGCTGTAGGTGATTGATGCCTGTCAGAAGGGTGAGTCGGGGCCAGGACTGCAGTTTCTGAGCTTCTGCTGCCACCGT
>NW_009951818.1:789822-808447 GCF_000747805.2 Chaetura pelagica | reverse complement strand
GCTGAACCCACAGCACCTCTGGGGTGGGAGGCACAGATGGTTTTCCAGAGCAGGCCACCAGAGGCATGTCCAGATGAGGAGAGCACAGACTGCTTGTACTGGTAGGGATGCATGTCACTAGGTGTGGATGGGTGTCCCTCTCTTACCTATATGGACATGACACTTTTCTCCATAACAGGTCAGAGGAGTTTCTCATGGCCATGCTCCAGGTGCCAATGGGGCACACGCTTAGTCCAGAGGAGGCGAAGCTGCTTATGAAGCAGACAGTACAGCAAGTTCAGGATACTCTGAGCATCCCAAATGACGTTGCTCAGCACCTCCTCATGCACTGCAGGTGGAATGTGGATTTCCTGATCCAGTGCTATGTGGAGAGTTGTGAGAACCTGCTCGTCTCCTCAGGCTTGCAAGTGCAGGATGTCCAGCCCCCCCCGAGTCCAGGAACCCACTGCCCAGTCTGTGTGAATCAGCTGTGTCCCACTGAGAAGCCACCAACCCTCTGCTGCATGCACTACTGCTGCAAGGTGAAGGTCCTGGGGTCTTTGGCTTCTGTGACTTCGTAGGGCATTGCTGCTGCCTAGGTTGATGGCAGTTGTTTGGCCTTGTCTGAAGCTGTTATCAGGTGATTTTCACAGAGCTCACGCAACCTCTTTTCTCAGCTCCTTTGTTTGTTGTGATCATTCAGCTTCTGGTTAGTTTGTTCCCATTTTTGTGCTTTGAGTACTTATCCACGGTTAGTGGTGGGTTTGTGCACCGTCTGCTGGGTGGATTTGGCTTCCAGGGTCACATGATCCGGGTGGTGCTGCTCCTGCTTAGCTCTGATCTTTCCTCTTCTGCCTTCACAGCCCTGTTGGAGTGAGTATCTCACAACTCGCATTGAACAGAACATGGTTGTCAGCTGCACCTGTCCCATATCTGAGTGCCGTGCGCAGCCAACTACAGCCTTCATTTGTTCCATTGTTTCCTCTGAAGAGATTATAGCTAAGGTGAGGTAGGATTGGTGGTTACTTGATGTCTAAGCTCTGTTTCATTTTGGTCAGCATTAGCAGATAATCTTGCTGCTGCTTTTTCTCTTTCCTGTTTCAAAGACTGACAGTGTGATAATTGAGGCAGACCAGTGGTTTCTGCCCAGTGGTTTCTGGTCATGGTCCATCCTGGCTATTCAGGAAACCATAACATCAGCAAGAGAGTTATGTTGCTATATTTTATAAGAAACATTTTATAAAAAATAGATATTTTATAAAAAATAATTATTGCAGGTTGGCATAATTTGCAGCCAATTTTAACAAGTTACTCTGATGCTCTCACTGAAATGAGATGAAGACAGGCTGAGGGAGTTGTGGTTGTTCAGGCTGGATAAGGCTCTGGGGAGACCTTGTAGCAAACTTTCTGAGGGGAGCCTACAAGAAAGCTGGGAAGGGACTTTTTACAAGGGCAGGGAGTAATGTTTTTAAATTGGAGAAGAGAGATTTAGTTAGACATTAGGAAGAAGTTCTGTAGTGCAAAGATGGTGAGACACTGTAACAGGTTAGCCAGTCAAAGTGTTTCAGGCTAGATTAGGTGGGGTTCTGAGCAACCTGGTCTACTGGGAGGTGTCCCTGCCCTTGGAGTGGGGTTGGAACGACATGTTCTTTAAGGTCCCTTAAAACCCACACCTTTCTATGATTCTATGTTACCTGTTTCCCTTATTGCTCAGTGGTATGGCTAGAATGTTTATGTCTCATGAGGAGTCACACCTACAGGCATAGAATAATTTAGGTTGCAACAATCTCTGGAGATCTCTGGTCCAACCCTGTCCTCAAAATAGTCAGATTATTGAGTTAAAATCTCAACACTGAAATTAAAACATGCTGCTCCAGGTTCAGTCTTCTTTGCATCTTACATTTAAGTAGCTCTAGACAGCAGTAGGATCCCCCTCTGCTGCCTTCTTCCCATGCTGAACAAACCCAGCTCTCTCAACCTGCCCTCCTACATTCTGTGCTCCATCCCCTGACTGCCTTGGTGGCCTGTGGGTGACATTTTTTCTAGTCTGTTGGGAGCTTAACCCCTTCCCAGTATCCATTTGTGTCACCAGTGCCAGATAGCTGAGAGAAATCCCTTGTCTGCTGGCTGCTAATACAAGAATATTTGAGTTGAAACTTTTAATGCTTCTATTTCTACAAAACATAAACTGTGTCATGTTTCTGAAAGAGTTTTCCTCTTAACTGTGTTTTCCTCAAGTTTCTTGAGTGTCTTTTGTTCAGATTTCCATTCTGAGCTCAGGGATTCTTTGCTGAGATTTATGCTGTAGGCTTGATTAGCTCCAGTGTGTGCAAAGATTCCTCTAAGATCTGATGGCCAGTGTCATGCGGTACTTGGCAACTTCTTGATTGTACCTGGCTAGTTTTCTGCCCAGACCTTCATTGAACAGATGTTCCCTCTGCTTTTAGGCTTTCTCAGAGCAGCTCTTTGTTTTATAGTTCTGGTAGGAATCCTAGATCTGCTTCAGCAGTTGCATCTCTTTCTCCTACTCACCAAAAAACAGGGTGGAGCAAAACTCCAGGCATCAGGCATTCTGAAATTCAGCCTCTATGAAGGCTGTGATTTGGTGCTGTCTGCTGACTCAAGGGCTCATTTATCTTTCTGAGTACTGGTGTCTGGGCAGAAATGATCCCATCACCTGCCAACAGGATGGCAACAGACACAGATGTTGACTTTCTGAGTAGAATGAAGTGGCTTTGTTGAGACTTTGCATCCACCAAGCATTTTGCAATGGCACAGGCTGACATCCTTGCAGCCAGTCAGTTCATGCTGTCTGGTTTAGGTTGCCCAGGAGAGAGAGTGAACAAGAAGGAATGAACGAGAGAGAAATTAATGAGAGTCGTATCTGAGTCCTTCAGTGCTCAGGGCTTGTACCTTTTCTTTCTAGCATTTGTTGTGACCTCTACTGTCTTTTCCATGCCTTCTTCTGCACTTCCCCTAGATTTGTGTGTGTCTGCACCGTCCTTATGCTTCAGTAACTGATCATAGAAGATGAAGCTACTATGTGCAGTATTGTTGCATCCCTGGGCCCCTACCTGAACAGTTCCTTACTGATAACCCATGTGCCTTGTCCTCTGCAGTAATGTCTAGAGGCTGTTGGCAAAGTGAGACTCCTTCCCCTTTGCACATCATATAACTAAGCAAAAGTCTGCTGAGGAACTTGAAATCAGAAAATGTTAAAAAGACCACCTGATAGCATTCTGTCATAAGATGATTGGCTTGGTGGGTGAAGGGAGATGTTGTTTATCTCAGCTTTAGTAAGGCTTTCTATCCCATAATCCACAACATCCTCGTACAAAAAAACCTGATACAAGTACAAGCTGAATGAGTGGACAGTGAGACGCCCTGCTGAGCTCAAAAGGTCAAAATGGCAGAAAGTTGAGATGGAAGCCACTCAGTAGTGGTGTAACCCAGAGGTTGATGCTAAGTTTAATATTATTTAACACTTTCATTCCTGACCTGGGTGATGGGACCAAGTATACCCTCAGCAAATGTATAGATGATAAACAGCTGGGAGGACTGTTTGGTGCTCCAGAGGGTTGTGCTACCGTTCAGAGGGACCTCAACAGACTTGAAAGCTTTGAATACAAGAATATCATTAAGTTCAACAAAAGGAAATGCCAAGTCCTTCTCCTAGGGTGGAATAAACTGATGCAACAACATATGCCTGAGGCCAACCATCTGGAAAACAGCCCTGAGAAAGAAAAAAAATGATCATGGAGGACAACAAGTTGAACATAAGCCCACAGTATGCCATTGTGCCTAAGAAGGTCCACTAGCATCTTAGGATGAACTAGAAAGAGCATTGACAGCAGGCTGAGGAAGGTGATCCTTCCCCTCTACCCAGTGCTGGTGAGACCACATTGGGAGTCCATTTCTGGGCTCATGAATATGAGACAGATAAGGACATACTGGGGAGAATCCAGCAAAAGGACACAAAGATGATTTAGCTTTTGGAACACCTCTAGGAGAGGCTGAGAGAGCTGAGTTTGTTTAGTCTGGAGAAGATGAGGCTCAGGGTGAATGTTATCTACAGTAATGGGACTAAGGAGCCAGATTTTTCTGGCTGATATCCAGTGAAAGGATAAGAGGCAGTGGGCATAATTTAAATACAAGGAATTAATGAGAAAACTTTTTTTTTTTTTTTTAAATTTTATTTAAACAGTAGCAGGACATTGGAACAGGTTGGGCAGAAAGGTTTGTAGTCTCTGCCCTTGGTTGTGCTCAAAACCCAACTGGATATGGTCCTGAGCAGTGCTGCTTTGAGCTGGAGGGGTTGGACTATATTTCCAGAAATGCCTTCCAACCTCAGCTATTCTGTGATTATATGAAACAGCCTCTAGATACGACTCAAGGGGTGGGGAATTTACACAAAGGGAATTAAAGAGTAAACAAACTTAGTGCTGTTTTGTTGTTCAGTCACATGCAGAGCCCACAGGCACCAGACCCTAGTTGTAAGGCCTGGCCATGCAGCTTCTCTGCCTTAACTCTCTTTCCTGGCTTCTTATTACAGTATGAAAAAGCCCTCCTCAGAGGCTATGTTGAGTGTTGCTCCAACTTGACATGGTGCACCAACCCTCAGGGCTGTGATCAGATTCTCCTTAAGGATGGACTTGGCTACGGGGCAGCCTGTTCAAAGTGCTCCTGGGTATCCTGCTTCAACTGCAACTTCCCAGAGGTGAGGCTGAGCTGAATCATGGGCAATGCTGTCTCAGGTTTTGCACGTTCCATACTGCTGTTGTGGGATTGACTGGCTCTCTTTTTCAGGCCCATTACCCTGCTAGCTGCAGCCACATGTCTCAGTGGGTGGACGACGATGGGTACTATGAGGGAATGACAAGTGAAGCCCAAAGTAAACATCTGGCTAAGCTCATTTCAAAGCATTGCCCAAGCTGCCAGGCTCAGATAGAGAAAAATGAGGGGTGCCTGCAGTGAGTATCCATTTCTGTTTGCTACTGGAGACTAGAGAGGTCAAAGACATAGAGTTGGGTCCACTTTGCTTTTTTTATTATTTATTTTTTTTTAGCTGTGAAATAAGAGTTATTGCACATCTGTTTTGTAGTTTTAGAGGAATGAGTGTTTTTAATTCCTAGCAAAATGTTCCCCAGCATTCAGAATTAGATCCATTGGTAGCTCTGTGGTAGCACAAAATCTCATTTTGCAGTGTTTTTTTTTATAGTGCACTCTTTTCTGCTCTCAGAATCCACTATAGACATACAGAGGTGGAGATTAGGGGAGTGGATAGCTCAGCACCTTTTTATTTCATAATCACCTATTCCTGTAACCTGTAACAGGTTTCTTTTAACTGCCTCTCTTGAATTGGCTTGGATCTCTGACAGCTTTTTACATGGTAGGGGAGTTAATTCCTGCTTCGAAGCCAGGGCTTAGGAGTTGCCATTTGTTTCTTGTCCTGGCACAGTCCTTAGTGCCCAGCTGTGATTTGTTCCCACATATGTGTGGCCCTAGGGCTGTGCAGTGCCTTTTTGTACTGCGGAGTGCTGCATTACTGAGGGAAGAGGTGAGGTGCTCATGTGGGTCTTGCTTCAAAATATGGAATGCTTAGTTCAGCCATTGAGCACTTGGTAAGTTGATACTGTGAAGTTGTGCTGCCAGTTTACCCAGTTCATTTTTGGAGACACAATGACTGTTTTTAAGCATCATCTGCTTCCAGCAAAGGTTTTAAAAAAAATACACACAGGGAAATGCATAGTACTGGGTGAATAGGAGTGACTGGGTCGCATACTCCAGCCCTGTGATATAAGGGAGCACTGGGAGGAGCTGTCTGCAGGTGGCTTAGGACTGAGTGATTCTCATTGTTCTTCTCCTGCTGTGCAGTATGACGTGTGCAAAGTGTAATCATGGCTTCTGTTGGCGTTGCCTCAAGCCCTGGAGACCAACTCACAAGGATTATTACAACTGCTCTGCTATGGTGAGTGGTTTGCTGTATCCCACTGGCTCATGCTTGTGTTCAGATGCACCTGGCCTCTCAGAGAGAGGATGAGGATCTCCACTTGTGCCCTTTACTCTGGACTTTGTGCACTCGCCAGTAATATCGATAGCGTTGTCAAAATCTCCATGTGTGGTAGCATTTCCAAGACAGCCATGGTACTTGAGGGAAATTGCTACAGGTTACTTCTACCTTTCCTTTCAGGTGAGTAAAGCAGCTTGGCAGGAGAAGCGTTTTCAGGATTACAATGAGAGATGCACCTTTCATCATCATGCAAGGGTAAGGACTCCTCCTCCCTTTGCAGATGTTGACTGTTGCCTTAGCCCAGGGAAGCAGGACAGTTTCTGTTATGTCTTAATGTATTTCACCTGAAGCTGAGAAGTAGGCTTCAGATCCAGGTGGGGATGCTTGTTTTTTTCACCCTTGTGCTGACATAACAGGTAGTTCTTGGTGTGGAGTGTGTGGAATAAACTTCCCCTGATTCAACCAGAACAGAAGTCTGTGCCTAATTTGCTACATCTTGGCCTGCTTTCTTCTACCGAGTCTGTTTTGGAAACTGAACACCTAACTGGTGTCCATGCACTCAAACTGGTGCAGAACGTGGAAGCAACTGCGACTTAAGGCTGTAAAAAGTTTGAAGTAACAACACAGTAGAGGTGTCATAGTTGGATGCAGTAAATGCTCTTCTGCTACCTGCATCTTCTGGGATGGCATTTCAGGAAGCTTAGGAATTACCTGTGTGGAAGGGGCTATTTTTTTTATCTTGTGGTGCTTGACATTGACATTTTTTTTCACTCCTGTGGTTATTGCAGGAATTTGCCACGAGTCTGAGGAACAGAATTTCTTCCATCAGTGAAATGCCAAAGATTAGAAATTTGACCTTTGTTCTTCATGCCTGTAAAGTGCTAGAACAGGCACGGAAGGTAAGGATGCGTAACAGGCTTCTTGAGGTTTAGGCCTAATTCCACTGGTGTGTTTCACACCTTTCTTAAAGTAAGGAGATCCAACCTCATTTTACTCCAAACAAGAGAAGATAGAAAAAAAAACTTGAGGGGAAGAACAGCATTAGGACAGGTGAAGAGCTCATATCTGCCTTCCCCTGCTTTCACTTTGTGTTGGGCTCTCTGCAGTGTTCCTCACAGTCAGGTCATAGGGTTTGGAGTTTATCTCAGACTGAGACCATGGAATCAGCACAAAGATCTATACTTAGGGTTTTCATATACTGGGTTTAGTCCATTCCAATTTGAAATGCCTCCGTGTTGGTACTATCTTTGGAAAGCTCTCCTGATGCTGTGTTACAGCTAGGAAGTCCCTCATGTTATGGTTTTCCTTTCTTAACTTCATTTCATGAGCTGTATGTGTTTTGGGAGCACTTACTGTGTGCCCTGATAGCAGCATTATGACAGCTTTGCATTGCAGCCACGGGATGTGTGCAGTAAGCCTGCAGTAGCACAGGTCTGCAAGGTCTTCTGTCCTCTGAAACACAGGAAGGAGGTTGGAATTGCTCTTGCAGTACTGCCTTTGCAATATATACTTGTAAAAGCAGACTTGATTTTGAGAGATGCATAGGGAACAAGGGTATCTGACTGTCTTTTGGGCTCAGTTCTCACCGTTTATTGCCAGCTGAGTTCAACCTGGGCTGCCCAGCAACGTGTAGATTCTGTGTGCTTGTTGTTTTGATGCTCTGCCTACTGGTCACTCACATTTGTTCTGCGTTTGAAGTCTGTGTTCTTTTGGTGGTTTGCAGGTGGGAACAGTTATTTTAGACTTTAGCACAAAATAATTACACATTCATTTCCAGTCTTGCGAGTAACTCTGGGTAGTCTGGCACTGCTGTCACTTGGTGTAATGGTTCACTGGGCTGTGGCTGCAGACCAGAAGCACTGCCAGCCACTGATACGTAATGAAGTCTGAAAGGGTTTGATGCTACTGTCTCCTTGCCCACTCTGAAGCTGAAGGAGGATGCTTACAGCATGTTCTTTACTGTTCCAGGTGCTAGCCTACTCCTGTGTGTACAGCTACTATAACCAGGACTCTGAGAGCATGGAAATTATGGAACAGCAGACTGAGAGCCTGGAGCTGCACACTAATGCTCTGCAGATCCTTCTGGGTGAGTCCTGCAGCCTCTTCAAAGTAGAGACTAGCATTCCTAGCTGTCTGGTTCGAAGGGTGGCAGCTCTGTAGTGGGGAGCTGTAGCATACACACCAGCACTCAGCTGGTCTCTCTGACTTCTCCCAGCTCATTTTTGCCTTCTTGATGTAATTTCTGGAAAGTCCAGTGAAGCAGTTTGGCTGCTAGTGGAGATTGATACAGTAAGGAGCAACATGTTCCCTTCTAAAAGAGGAATTTATGGGCACAGGAGACATAAGTGGCTGTGACTGGCTTCATAATCAGAGCCAAAGAACTTGGTCTCTGCTTAAGAGCATGGAAAGTGTCATGACTTTGTTGGCTTTGAATTGCAGAGGAAACACTGCTGCAGTATCAGGACCTGGCCTGTTCTCTTCAGCTGCTGAAAGCAGAGCGTTTTCGTGCTGGTTTGGAGTTGGTGCACCGGATCAAGGAGCGTCTCTTTGCAATTCTCTGGCACTCCACACAGGTGAAGTCCATGTGTCTGTTAGTGGCTTGTCTCACTGTGATCTAGTTTCATCTTGCTGAAACGTAGAAAGGGGCTTGGTCAACTGAGGGGATAGACTGTCCATTCTGTGTGTATGTAGGGAAGGAGTTTGCAGCACAAAATACAGCCCAAGTCACATATTGTCTCTCTCTCCTGGTTGTTCTTCCATGCTAGCAGGATTTCCACATTGGGCTCCAGACTTCAGTAGATCCTGATCAGAGAAAGGTGAAACTCTCAAACGTGCCTGCTTCAGCTGCTGCCTGTATGGGGTAAGTTTCCTTAGCAGGGTAACAAGGAAAGGTGGGTAAGTCCAGACAAAAAGATGGTAACCAGAATTTTCTTCTGTGCTCTCTGACATACAAAGGAATTAATAACAGATACTGGCTACTTGCATCCTGTGTTGTGGTTAGAGATAACAATGTTAGTGACATAGTGGTATAGGGAAACCAGCAAAAACTCTGCTTGGTATGCAGCTATGGTCAAGAAAGTTCCATTACTGGTAAGACCCAGTTACAGAAGTTGCTCTCCCTGGATGCTCTTGAGTTTCTGTGGATGTATCAGAGTTCTAGGAGTTGTCTAGATGAGAGAAGCAAGCACATACATAGGGGGAGATGGGAGGGCTTGACATTTGTTTTAAGAAAGGAATAGAGAAGAGGTGAGACAGCTCTGAAATAGTATGTTGAGAGGTAAAATGGACGGATTCTTGTTTCCCTGCCCAAGAGTACTGAACTGACAGGTGTTAAGTATGATTGGAAGGTGATGAGTTCAAAACAAAGTCCGCTTCTGTGTAAACCAGGAAACACAACTGGCATCTGCTATCCTAGTAGGACCAGTCCCCTCTGAAGGCTGCTGGGTTTCCAGAAGCTGAAAAGAGTGCTAAGTGTTGCAAGAAAAGAATGATGACTGAGCCAAGAGACACTGTTTCAGAGCAGGGGTTATGGTTTCATTGGAATGAAGCTGAGACACCAGAGCTGGTGGCAGACTGCAGCTTCTTGGCCCAGTCACAGGTGGCTGGCTCTGACACAGCCCTGTACTGCATGCATGGATAAGGCCAGTTAATCACCTTCTCCTAGGTGCACCTACACGGTGCTGTGTGCCTGAGGCATGGCTTTGGTTCAGTATGCTGAGGTGATGGTAGTGGGGAGGATGAGGGTGATGTGGGGCTGGGTTGTGGTTGCTGCTCACAGCTGGGGCTCTGCTCTGATGCTCTCCTTCTCAATAGGTCAAAACATATCTTCTGTGGCTCCCCCAGCACAGATGAAGGTCACAAAGAGGTTGAAGATGAGGACTATGAACTGCAGCTGCAGGAAAACTATGGTAACGATGATGACCTTGATGAAGACAACTTTCTGTTTGATGATGAGTCTGATAATGTCGATTGTGACTCCTCCTCCTATGATGATGATGATGCCTTTGGCTAGAATTGGACTGTAACCAAGCCTGCTAGCCTGGGCCTCTGCCTCTGCTCTGTCTTGACCAGTTGGTGTTAGTAACTTTCCTCAAAGACAGTGAGGTGCTCTCAGGAAGAATGAAGAGACATTTCCTCTGGGGTCTGCTTGCTCAGCCTTTCTCTTTTAATATGCACAAACTATGCTCTGGACAGATGGGCTGCATTACTGTGGCCACCTTCCTCAGAAAGATGTCTCTTGACCTTTCTGCCTTGTCTCTATTTCTCCTCATAGATACCTAATTGAGTTAGAAAGTCACAGTCCAGCTGCAAAGTGAGGACTGCTTGCCACCCGTTAAAGGACTGTTCATTGTCCTTGGGTGTGCTCCCCCCAAGCACTGGGCACAGGTGATATGTACATCATATGTCCTAGCATGGCATTGTCCAATCCAGCCAGTGTCTAGAAATACTGTAAAACAATGTGTTTATGCTCAAGTCAATGCCTCTCAGCTGGAGCTGGAGGGGTTCCCTTCCAGAGCTACAGATGGATGTAGTTCAGTGCATTTCTCTAGCTGAAGGGGACAGCATTTTTGCTTTTTCTTGGAGTTGTCTTGGGATGGGCTGCTATGAGTTGCACAAATTTGCAGGACTGTTTTAAAGGCTTTAAATGTATGCACACACACATATATGTATATGTAGAGGTTGTTCAGGTAATATTTTGCAAAAAAAGAAAACCCTGAGGAGGAAGGGTTGAAAAAAAGTTTTGTTTAAAAAATAAATAGTTTTCTTCTAGCACAAGTCTTCTTGTTGTCTGTGGGGAACATGGTTGTGAAGGGACAGCTGGACATTCTCAAGTGACCCTGGGATGTGCTCATCCCAGGAGTTATTTGTGAAATTGGTGTGGGCTTGGGATCCTCCCCCAGGCCATACAGTCTGTCTTGCAAAGTGGCTTTTCCTTCCTGGACAGCTCAAGGAACAGTTAGAGGTATGAGGAGGGATGGGAAGGAGGGCAAGGGGCCAGACCAGATGGGGTGATGGGGCTGATGTTTCTGAGAGCAGGAGCAAGACAGAATGCCTTGCATGTTGATCAAATTGGTAACATCTGGTGCCCAGCAGAGGGCAGATGTGGATCTGCTGTGAGGGCTTGAAGGGTGATTTGAAGGTTTGTGGGCTTGCTTTGGAGATACAAGGCTCTTCTCAGGCCTTGGGTATCATATGGCAGTGATGTGGGGTCACAAGGAGATGGTGGGCAGAGGACAACTGCCAGGGCCAGACCAGGGAGAGAAGAATGCTTCTTCCATTTCTGTCAAGACCAGAGTAGGGCAACCCAGGGAGATTCAGATTGGACCCCCTTGCTTTCTAAACTCTTCTCAGAGAGGAGCCCAGGTGCCCTGGATCCAACCTTGGTCTCAGACCTGGCCCTTCCAGGGACAGTGATTAAAATGTCATGGTCTGAGGAAATGCTTGACTGCCTGATACCCCTTGATCGGATTAAGGTGAAATGACGCTCAAGGTCTGTACTTGAATATTAAGTTTACTTAAAGCTATAGGAGGAATATGGATACTTCAATTATTATCTTAGGCTGCATGATCATACATGCTGAGAATTAGGTCACAAGAGTACAATACATATATGTTTAAACTGCACAATCTGAGAAAAACCGTGGTTAGGCCTTGTGTTACTTAATGATGTTAGGAAGGTAGAGAGGGAGTAGGAAAATAAAAGTTTAGAGGGACAGATAATAGAAAGTCACCAGTCCTGGACTCAGTGTTGGGCCAGCCAACGGGGGAGAGTTGGTGTCAGTGATACTCCCCAAGCCCACCATTGCAGCCCCCTGTTTTATAGGCCTAGTTTCCTTGGTTTGCAAGGATGAGCAAGCGTGTTTGAGTCATAAGCCTGAGCAGCTGGAGTGGACCTCTGCCCCTCCATCTTCTCTTAGTCGCTGCACATGCAGCCTCAGGGCTTATGCAGACCATCAGTGCAGTCTCCATCCTCTCAGGCAGGCCTTTTGGGATGCAAAAGAGACTTTGTTTAGGGGTTACAATGGGGTTTCCACACCAATTCGAGCAAGTATAGGTCTTGAGGGCTGGTCCCTCACAACTTCCCCCAAGTCCCTTGATCCTAGTCCTCCTGGCTGAACCCCATTATCTATCAGAGTGGAAGTCCTAGCTCTGCTCCCTCTGTGTGGAAAATGGTTTCCTTGCCCCAGAACACCTCTGTGGGCCCTGAGGGCTGCTGAGGGAGAGATGTGGGGATACCCAGACAGCCTCATCTTCCCCAGTGTGACCAGGCCTTACAGGAACAGCATAAATTCCCCAGGTTGTTTGGGGACAGAGCAGAATATCCTAGATGCCTGAATTCCTCATGTGGAAATGCATGCCTGGAGCTCCTCATCCACTGTCTCCTGGATGCCTGGTTAAAACCCAAGAAGTCAAAAGGATCATGAGGCCCTACTTTTCTGGAAGATATTTGTACTGAAAACCAAGATTTTTCTGTCCTGCTTTCTGTTCTCCCTCAGCTCACCTTTGGACACCTGTGTTAAGGTTTGACACAGGTATACTCATCAAACTCCTCAGCTGACCATGTCCCCAGAGCAGATTATGCCACGGACTTGGCATCAGAAGTGAGAGCCATCTGGGGCTCACACACACATCACTGGGTAAGTAGAAAAAATGATCAGTATTATTTCACTGGCAACTGGATCGGGGCCTGAGTTGCACACCTGTGGGGCCTCCCATTCATTCTACACCTCTGATGTCTCTGCAGCACCCGACTAAAGTGATGCTCAAAAGGATCTTCTTTCCCTGCAGATTCTGCCAAGCCTGTTCTCTTGGCTGTGGCTTCACTGAATAGCAGGAATCTCATTCACCCATTCATGCATATCACTAATTGGATGATGAGGCATTTGGTTATTTACTGATCACATAAATTACACAATCCTTTCCAGGCTAAGGAAGGTGGCCTCTCCTTGACTTTGTCAGCAGAGAAGGTTATGCAGTGTTATTACCAAGTTCCCTTTTATTCCCTACCTACTAGCCCTTCTACTTTCCTAACTCCTGGTGAGCATTTACTTCCCTATATCATTACAACCCTTCGTACCTTCCTGCCCACTTTTCTGCCTGCCTTTCAATTCCCTTTTCTGTTCTTCCCCATTATTTCCAAGTTTTCCATTTACCCTCCCTTTCTTCCACCCACTTTTCTTCCACACCCCTCAGTCCTTAGGAAAGGTATGGAACTGCACATTGACTGCACCAAATTGCCAGCTGCACTAACAACACTACTGATACTTCATCAAGAAGGTATTGAGAATTAATCTAGGAAGTTGTGGATTGCTCCAGGAGAAAAGGAAGATAAAGTTCCATCAATTTGAGGTATTGTGATCTGTTAATAATGTGATGATGTAAGCTTGTGCTTGAGAGGAGGAGGCCCCTAGTTATTAATTTTGGTGTTAATTCTATTATTTATAATAGGTTGACCTGTTGGTGATGAGGATGTTGCATTGTTTGCAGAGTTTTAGGTAGGGTGCTTGGAAGCACTTTGATGGTGACTGCTTAAAGGTCTACAGTGTGGGGAATAAGAATTAAGTAGTTATCTGCTAGGGGAAATTGTGTTCATTTTTAAAGGAGCTGTATCCCCTTAAAATTGCTTGTGGTTTACTACATAGGGCCTAGATTGAATGTCAGTGGAGGAAAAGAGGGAACTTAACCAAATTTCACAGGCAACCAGCCATCACCCTACTACTAACAAGTCCTCCCGTTGTTTTGCAGCAGAAACAGGTTGCTCAGTGATAGATGCTTGTAAGTAGCTCACCTGAGTTTTGGTATGGCACTCTTAAATTAATTTTGCTTCATTGTTCTTGCTAGATCATGATGTGAGAGGAACAAGTATTTATTGCTTGGGTTCTTCATTACTATTTCGCTTTTCCCACACAATACAAACCTCTACTGTGGCAAGAGTCTTTTCTATTGCCTGTACTAAGCGGAAAGAATGTTTTAATTTTGCGATCATTTCTAGCTGTGGTTTGACTGGGCTAGAGTTGGGCTTCAGGAGGATCTGGTGGGTAAGATGTATCTTTCAGGTGTAACCTGAAGGCCTTCAGGTTATAGCTATGTCTTGGTATGCTACGTGCACCTTCCAGTACACTTCCATTCTTATAACTTACTTTTATCTTCAGCCGATGGGCACATTAGCAATAGTGGTTTATAGTTTGTAAGGAGGGTCGTGGGTGGTCTGATAGTGGGGCTGAGGCTATTATTTTCACCATTGTGCTCTAAGGGGATGTGAACTGGTGATGGTGGTGAGGGGTGGCTGGTGGACTATGGATTAGCAAGTCTAGAACAAGCTCCTCTCTGTGGGTTTGCGGCACTGCGAAGTCCTTAGAGTTTTAAGAGTTCTCAGGGAGGTACCTGGGTAAGGTATAAAGATTTACAGGTAGGCATAGTGGGGTACGTAATCCCAGTTTATGTCTTAGCTTTTGTGGGGTTTAATTAATTGTGGCTGCTAAGATAGTCTTTAGGGTGGCTTTAGGTGCATTTCAGCCTTGTGACTGATCAGTTACATTTTGATCTTAGTTGTCTTGATAACGTTACTACTCTTTACACCATATTACAGTTTATTTGGGTCTCTTGTGTGACTGCAGTGGCTGGCACAAGAGTTATCAACCCTAGGTGCTGCTATAAGCCAAGTTTACACTTACTGCTAAATGTTCATTATTGCTGAGTATCCATGGGGGTGTAGCTAAGCAAGGTGTCTTGGGTTACAACTTGGCTGTGCCTGCTGCCTGCTCATTTTCCTTAATATGGTGATCAAGGGCATTTACACTGTGCTGCAGATACTTGCATGTATGTCTAGGACGAATTAATGGTGGAGTTAGGACCATGTCTTTTGTCTGTGGGGGGGTGTGGCAGCCAACATGGCAGCTTTAGTATCATGGACACCAGTGCTACTTGTTTGTAGCACTTACTTAAGTTTCTTGTTTGTTTCTTGCTGTTTTTTTTTCTGTTTCCTTGTTACTTCAATGATGTTTTTCTCTTCTTTCTTGTTTTTGTTGTTGTTGGTGGTTGTTTATTGGTTGGCTGTTGTTTGCGTGCATGCAGGGCAGTTTCTTTGAGTTGTGGTATATTGTGTAAATTTGTGTACAAAATCTGTATTTAAATATTAATGCAACTCTAGTGCTGACAATATATGAAAAAAGTGTAAATAAAATGTGTGTTAACAACACTGAATATTTGCTTGAAAGATACTGGTGGTGTTTAGGCTTTTAGAGGAATTGTGAAAATAAGAAATTATGCCCTGCAAGCATTCACTTAAATAGCAGCATAAGAGTCTGTGCAAGCCATAACTGAATGTAAAACAAAGTGCATCAGTGTTAAGATGATTACCCATATACTACAACCATATCATTAAGTAATCCTTGAGGACCAAAATCAGGCTCTGATGCATTGTGTGTTCAGACTTGTATTGATCTCACCAGACCCAGGTCCAAAATAGAAAAGCCTCCAACAAGGGCTCCCACAAAAGTGGCCAGAACTGATAGCTATAGGCAGCCCTAACTTTCCCTCAGCAGCCCCTTCATAGCCCTACCAACACTAGCATTTTGCCTTTGTTCTACCACCTAAACTTCAACGTTGCTAGAACCCAGCTCCAAAACAGGCTGGCACTGACCAGGGCTACCACAGCAAAATGGCCAGGACTGTAAACAGTTGACACTCCTCTTCTGTAGAGAGTTCCAGAAAACCCAGGAGACTGAGGACTCCAAAAAAGCTCCAGGATTGAGACTTCCCAAAAAAACCAAAAAGCACACGGTCCACATCTGTGTCAATGCAGAAGACCCAGCCAAGCTCCCCAGGCTAGAAGATATTTAGGCAGCAGAGACTTAATGGATGGACAAAAGTGTTTGGACTATGTCCCTGCTTTCCATGTATAGGTTGAATGGAGCTCAACAAGATATTTACTGCCCACATGCAGAAGTCTTGCTGAGGGGTTTTTTTCATCTGTGAATGGAGCATAAATAAGAAAGTATGTACTTTATATAGAAAAAAGAGCCTCACTTTGCCTAACTGCAGCTTTTTCAAATTTCATTTACGTTCTTGGTAGCTTGTGTATATTCTACAGACAGAACAAGTCCTGCATTGCCTGAGTGAGACAACTTGTGTTCAGGTTGACATACACACATCTATGACACAATCTAGGTATCTTTATACATATAGAATATACACAGGATACACACAAAGTGTAAACAGAATATGTGAGGATGGACATGCAGACCTACATGTAAATACACGGCTTTCAAGCATATAGATACACATGCGCCTACACGTGCTCTATACAGAACATCTGCAGACAGTACATACATACAGCCAGGACAAAAAGCCTCAGCTGACCTCATCTTGCTGAGGCTTTTTTCCTCATAATGAAAGACATCATAATAGGAGACATCATAATGGACATCAGAGTGGGAGAAGTCATAATAGAGGATGCAGTAAAGGGAGACATCAAAACGGGTGATGTCACAATGGAAGACAAAATAAAGGGATACGTCCTCAAGGGTGACATCATCATGGGCAATGTGAGGAAGTCAGTTGGCATGAGTTTCAATAAGGGCAAATGTTGGGTCCTGCACTTTGGCCACAACAACCCCTGGAAGAGTTACAGGCTTGGGGAGGAGTGGCTGGAGCTGCCCAGCAGAGAGGGACCTGGGGGTGCTTGTTGGCAGCTGGATGAACATGAGCCAGCAGTGTGCGCAGGTGGCCAAGAAGGCCAACAGCATCCTGGCCTGCGTCAGGAATAGTGTGGCCAGCAGGACCAGGGAGGTGATCCTGCCCCTCTACTTGTCCTTGATGAGGCTGCACCTCGAGCACTGTGTGCAGTTCTGGGCACTGTAGGATAGGAAGGACATGGAGGTGCTGGAGAGGGTGCAGAGAAGGGCAACTGGGCTGATTAGGGGTCTGGAGAACAGGTCGTATGAGGAGAGGCTGAGGGAGCTGGGGCTGTTCAGCCTGGAGAAGAGGAGGCTGAGGGGAGACCTCATTGCTCTCTAACACTACCTGAGAGGAGGTTGTGGTGAGGTGGGTGTTGGCCTCTTGTCCCTAGTGACTAGTGACAGGACAAGAGGAAATGGGTCAGGGTGTGTCAGGGGAGGTTCAGGTTGAATATTAGGAAATATTGCTTCATAGGAAGAGTGGTGAGGCATTGGAACAGGGAGGTGGTGGAGGTATTTTGGTGTGGTGCTTTTTTTTTGCTTTTTTTTTTTTTTTCTTGACTCTGACAGTGCTTTGCCTGGTTATGGTAAGAGATTTTACTCTTAAGGCTATTTTTTTTTTTTTTCACTGACTGAAACTTACTGCTGTTGAGAAATGTTTGCCCTATCCTGCCCAATCTCCAACCCAGCTTTAGACAATGTTGAGGTGTATTTTCAATACAGTTGTGGTGCCTGTGTGAAGGGGCCTCTGGTGTCATCCAGCCTGCCCCTGGGAGCAGGTCTATTGTTGATGATAGATCAGATCATGTCAGCTTGGTGTGGTGCTTTTTTTTTTGCTTTTTTTTTTTTTTTTTCTTGACTCAGTGCTTTGCCTGGTTATGGTAAGAGATTTTACTCTTAAGGCTATTTTTTTTTTTTTTCACTGACTGAAACTTACTGCTGTTGAGAAATGTTTGCCCTATCCTGCCCAATCTCCAACCCAGCTTTAGACAATGTTGAGGTGTATTTTCAATACAGTTGTGGTGCCTGTGTGAAGGGGCCTCTGGTGTCATCCAGCCTGCCCCTGGGAGCAGGTCTATTGTTGATGATAGATCAGATCATGTCAGCTGAGGCTTTGCCTAGCCAAGTATTAAACTTCCAAGGATGAACATCCCTACTTGTCTGGCTCTGTGTTCCAGGGGACACCACACTCCTGGGAGGGAAACTTTCCTTATGTATGAGCCTCCAAAGCTGCAGTCTGTGGCTGTTTCCCCTTTCTGCATTGTCTGACACTGCAGGATTTTGGTTCTCTCATGTTGATGAATCTGTCACAACCCATCCAAAGCTACAATTCTCTGCCATCACCTAAAAGCCAGTGTTGCCCTTGATGTATGGCATCCACACATTCATGTGTGTGCAGAGGAGGGCCAGGAAAATGATCCAAGGGCTGGAACATCTCTCTTAAAAGGCTGAGGGAGTTGGGGTTATTCAGCTCGAAGAAGAGAAGGCTCCAGGGGGGCCTCATAGCACTCCTCCAAAACCTGAAGGGGGGCCTACAGGAAAGCTGGGGAGGGATTTTTTTAAAAGGGCTTGTAGTGAGAGGACAAGGGGTAATGGTTTTAAACTGAAAGAAGAGAGATTTAGGTTAGAGATCAGGAGGAAATTCTTTAGTGTGAGGGTAGATAAACACTGGAACAGGCTGTCCAGAGAAGCTGTGGAAGCTCTATCTCTGGAAGCATCCAAGGCCAGGTTGGATGGGGCTCTGAGCAACCTGATCTAGTGGGAGCTGTCCCTGCCCATGCAGGTGAGTTGGAACTCGATGATCTTTAAGGTCTCTAACCATTCTAGGATTCTATGCTTCTATGATTCCCAGAGCAGTGTTTCACACCTAACTGGACACAAATCCTGCGAGGCCTTACCAGCCCTGAACAGAGGGGCAAAAATTGCTCTTCTGGCTCTGCTAGCCAGGTGACTTCCA
>NW_009951818.1:788841-789787 GCF_000747805.2 Chaetura pelagica | reverse complement strand
GCTCAGCCCATTCTCTGCTGTAACACAAAGCTCTTCCCAGCAGGGCTGCTGTCCAGCTTAAATCTCCTAGCCTGGCTGAATGCACAGGTCTGTGTCACCCCATGCACAGAGCTGTGCTCATCTCCTTGAATGTCACTGCTGCTACTTCTCAAGTTGACTGAGGCCCCTCTGGGAAGAATTTCTGCTATTTGCGATGGCAGCCACCCCTCCCACCCCCCCCACTGTCCCCCCAGTTTAGTGTCACCCATGGCTATTTCTGCTCTTTACCTGAACCACTTAGTTCCACCTTCTTGGTATTATAAACTATCTAGAGAGAGCGTTTCTGCCTTGATCTGTGTATGGCAAGACAAGCACATAAACAGGCACGAGCTGACACCAAAAGGACCTGACCGTTTGTGGAGAAACACTGCTCTGTGCTTAGTGGTGAAGCCAAGCACAGAAACACAAGTCAGGCTGGCGCCAAGCTGTGCTTAGTGCTGATGCTGGTTTCCCTTGCTGTTACTTTCTGGTATCTTGTTTGCTTGCAGATAAATTCATTGATCTCTTGGGTTTTTAGTCGACTTTGTGTGATCATGTTTCTTAGCCTAATTTGACACTGGCTTTTTCTGTTGTAATTTAATTGGTGATTATTGGATTAAGGCAATACTTGTCTGTTCCACCACTCTTGCCTCTTCCCCTTCCTTCGTCTTCCACCCCTTTGCCCTTCAACCAACCTTTCTCTCACATCTCCCTCCTTCTCTTTCCAGCCCTACAGTTACAGGATTCTGTATCTGACCCTTCCACCCCCCTTACCATTTGTGTTCATCTTGTGCCATCCACCCTTACTGTAGAATTGGCTTTTCTGATCACTCTGCTCTGTCACTTATGCCTGTTCTGTTCCTGACAGAACTTGTGGCCTTTGTAAGGCAGCCTAGGGGACCTTCCAGGGGCCCAGCCAACTCTTTCC
>NW_009951818.1:785152-788753 GCF_000747805.2 Chaetura pelagica | reverse complement strand
CTTTCCCTGTGCCCAGCAGGTGTGAAACACTGCTCTGGTAATGAATGTATGGATGCTATGCATCAAGGGCAATACTTGCTTTTAGGTGATGACGGAGAATTGTAGCTTTTGATAAGTTGTGACAGATGCATCAACAAACCACTAAAGTTTCTTAATTGTGGAGATGACTCTGTCAGTTTCACAGCTGTCTTACAGTCACATTTTCCTGCCATTAAGCCTTGGAAAAGGCACAGTCCCTCCCCTTCTAGCATCTTCCCATGCCTGCCAGGGGTGGCTGCTTGGCCCAAGCAGGAGAGGTTCTCTGGATGTCTAGCATGTTGCACTGCCCCATAGGGATGCTTGGTGCAAACACTGTCCAGGCTACAGCCCTCCCAGTTTATGAATTTTCCCTGCTTTGGAGGAGACACCATTTCCAAGCTGTTCAATAGCAGTTGACACAAATGCTCTTCACAGAGGCACGTGTTTTACTACAGGTACTGTAGCTTGACGGATTTCATAACCAAGAGACCATCAATAATTTAATCCTTCTCACAGTGCATCTTGGGTGCTCAGAGTGGAAATCTGCAGAGGAACCATTGAGGCTAAATCACTCTGCAGCTCTCTGCCAACACCCTTCTCCCAGCCTAGCGTTTGTGTTGGGTCATTTTTCCTTAAGCATTTTTCATTAGGCTGTGTTTTTCATTAAACAGGTAAATTAGCCATGCACAATAAGCCTTTCCTCAGGCCTGTGCTTTCCAAATGTAGTAAGAAAATATAGCTGTGCTGTGCATTACAGCTGCTCAAATAAAAATATTTTCTCTGGCACGAGATAATTTTTTGTGCTTAGTCTCATGAGTTTGGGTGGTTCAAACTCATGCTGGCTTCATGTTTGTGGGTTCTACCTTTCCTTCTCCTCTAAACAACTTCTAATTTTGTGACCAAGACAAAGTTTGAGGCCTAGCTCTTCTCCCTGAACATCAGGAGTGTCTGCAACAGGAGTACACCAGTATGGGACTTGTGTACGTGGGCCTCTCATGTATAGAGCCAATTGGATCCTCTACATTTAAACTTTCCATTATACACTTTGTTTGGGACACAGCTTACAACCACAACCGACCTGTCTTGGGACTGACACAAACCAAGGAAGCCTTCAGCATTCCAGAAAACACTTGCCTGCCTCCATGTCTGATCTCACTGGGGCCAAGGAGGTGCTCTGTGGCTCCTGTAAGGGCACCTTCCCCCTCACAGCGGCTCCATAAGTGAAAGGGACTGCCTGGCCCCAGGCCACACATTCCTTCTGCAGCACCAGCAGATGTAGCACCTCATACTTTTGTCTGGCATGGAAAGATGCAGAGAAGTGGGAAGAGGTCTCCAACCATAGCAAGCTGCATTGGCATCACCTAGCTAAGCCAGTTGGAGCCTGCCAACACCTGCCAGCCAAGGTGCCAGTGCTCCTCTTGAAGCAGTGGCCATGATTTCACAGACTCTTAGGGGTTGGAAGGGCCCTTGAAAGATCATCTAGTCCAACCCCCCTGCCAGAGCAGGATCACCCAGAGCACATCACACAGGAACTTGCCCAGGTGGGTTTTGAATGTCTCCAGTGAAGGAGACTCCACAACCTCTTTGGGCAGCCTGTTCCAGTGCTCTGTCACTCTCGCAGTAAAGAAGATTTGGGGCTGTAGAGCATAAAGTAGAATTGGGAAACTAAACAGCAGCAGGATGGATGGATAGGTTGAGACCACAGCTGGAAATAAAAGGCATCCGGGCTCAGAAAGGTATTTTCTGTGGCTGTGATGTGACACTGACTATGGCTAGGGCTTGTGATCGCTGGAGGCACAGCACTCAGATGCCACAGCAAATTCCCCACCATCACCAGAAGAACTCTAGAAGTGAGCACACTGACAGAACTGTCACAATAATGTTTAACACCCAAATGCAGTTTTATTGAATTTGTTTGACCTGAGCTGTGCTGAAGAGAAGCCCAGCCTGACGCTCCGCAGCGTGTAGCTCAACTGTTCCAGGCTAAAGAATAGGAAAAAAAGAGAAAGCAGGAGAGACTGCCTCAAAGCTTGGGGAAGTAAATTATGCCTAATACCCATCTGATCCTCTTTCTGAAAGCAGCAAGAGGGCACATGTCTCTGCTCCATCTGTCTCTCTTATCAAGGAGAAAGGATACAGACATTCCCAGATAAATCCATGGGTGTTTGTACAAGAACAGAGGGAGCACAGGCAGCTGCCATAGATAGAAGGCCAGATTTAAGGGGAAAATAACCCTGCTTGCTTAATTCATAACCATTTCTACCCAAGCAGAACTTGGCAAGGATATAACATGGGAACAACTATAACCCATTTCCTCTCTAATTAGATAAAGATGAGGACTGAGAGGCAATAGCAGGCAGGTGACAAGGTTATCAGTGCTTTCCAGCAGGACATCCATTAGCCTTTCCAGACAGAGCTCAAACTCCCCAGCATTTCCTTCCAGAACTCATTCAAAGCTGCTGCTTCCACCAAACTTGTCATAGAGCCCCGTCCCCCTTGGATCAGTTCTTGGAGCATCTGTGGCAGCCCCATCCAACTAATCTGCTTCTGTTGCCTGTCCTGGCTCTTCCACAGCAGAAAGCAGCACAAAACCTTGGTCATGCACCAAGAAAAACCACAGCAGCCTGAATCTACTTCTGGCAGGTTTGAGACTATTTTACTTCTAAGAGCAAAAGTCATAAAAATAAAGCCAAGGACAGGGATGCACAGCCCAGAGTGGCTGGAGGGACAAACACACTGACAGACACGACGCAATTTCACAGCCACCACTGCTACACCTGCCAGAGCTCCCTCCTCAGCTCTTTATCTGCTCTGATAATCACACATTGAAATGGGGCCATGCCCAGCTCCCAGTCCCCACACACCTTCTCAGCAGAGAGGAGTCTCCCCCATGCCAACATCCTTGGCAAGGCAGGCAGGCGTGGCAAGCACACAGTGCATCTTTGTGCCCAAAGTCCTCTCTTGTCCTGCTTTCTATTTCACCCATCGATCAGTGGCAGCAGGAGCATGGTGGGAAAAGCCACGCCTGGTTTACCAGCACAGGGCCTGAGAGATGCCCTGGGACCCACATGCTGCAAAGCCATGCTCCAGAGATTGCAAATCTGAGAAGGGCTCCCACAGCCCTCTGGTGTTTGTTCCCCACACTGAAAGCATGGCTGGGACAGCTGCAAGTACCCACATGCTTCCTCCTTCTCACTGGAAAGCATGTGGAAGATGGGAGTGAAGGCAGGACCGTGCTGGTGTCAGTGGAGAGGGGCCCATGGGGGCACGCACGACACCCCAAGAAGTCACAGAGTGAGGGGGAGCAGGTCAGGGTGCCTTGGGTGGGTGTGCACAGACGCCGCACCGGTGCTGCAGGGCAGCGGTAGGTGCACAGCAGGGTGCAGACGCGGAGACACCCGTAACACACAGTTCCCGCGTCCGGCTGGGGAAGCGCAGGTGGCCCCGCAGGAGCCCGCGAGGGAGGGCCGGGTTCCCACGCACCAAGGTGCGGGGAAGTGCCGTGTCTCAAGCTCAAGCTCAGGGGACGGGCAGCAGGGAAGAGAGGAGATGGTTGTTCCCGGCGCACAGGGACAACGTGGGT
>NW_009951818.1:727619-783290 GCF_000747805.2 Chaetura pelagica | reverse complement strand
GTGTTTCCCCGGCGGTTCCTGGGGGCTCAGCTCCCCCGCCCCCAGGCCGAGCCGCGGGGTGCGGGAAGGGCGCGCTCGCTCGCTCGTTTCGAGCCCCAGTGTAACTCGGCGTCGTGTTCCTGGAGGCGAGCGGGGCCGCTCATCCCGGTTCTCGTTGCTGTCTTGGGTGTTTTGTGCTTGGGTCTCTGTACAAACGTGAGGCTGCCCCGTCGGAAGGGCAAACGGGGGGGGTCAGGAAAGGTGTGTGTAGTTAGGATCAGAGTCTTTCACGGCCCCGTCCTGACCTCAGGAGAAACAAAGCTCAAGCAACAGCAGCTGAACCTAAGTTTGGCTTTCTGGGCTTTTTTTTTTACTTTGACGTTTTTGTCTGCTGTGCAGCGTCTGTTGTTAATTGTGTATCCGGTTGAACTCTTGCCTGGTGTCACCCTCACGCAGGGTGACACCGGTGGTTATTTGCTCCCGTTTGGGAGCAGAGCAGAGTGGTGGAGGATTGAAGTTTGTCATTTGCAGCCTGTGGGGAGAATCGCTTCACCATGTGCTTTCAAAGCTGCTTCTGTTTTTGTCATCACAGGGTGGGCGTGTGCGTTGAAGAGAATTTGTATTAGGAGGCAGGACTGTAGGGAAACGTGAGAGCCTTTCCGCAGTTTCAGGGGCATGAAACTGGCACCGATTCTGCCTTTGACAGTAGCAGGTGCACCTCGAATGAAGTCGTCTCTGGAGTGGGGTGATTTTGGTTTAATTTCAGTTAAATGTCACGGAAGTTTCAGGACCTAAACCCTCTCCTTACTGGGCTCTTAGTGTGCTAACTCCTTGCTTTATCAATTGTTTAATTGAATGGGGTTTTTGTGTTGCTTTCCCCACCTTGCCAGCTTTCCTTGAGTATTTGTGTACTGTGCCCAATATTTTGATTATCCGAGTCTGCTGGAATTATGCTCTGCTTTGGGGTTTTTTTTTGTTGTTTTTCTGCAAACTGCAGCTCTCTTTCTGTTGCAGATTTTAACTGGTGTGTTTACTCTGTGGTAGCTTATCAATCAGAATTGATCACTGGCCTCGGACCAGGGTACAGTAGGTTGATATTATAATTACTTATTTCTTCAAGAGGAGAAGTGTTTTCTGATTAGGTTGTGGACAGTGGAGGGGAACTGAGATACACTTTTGTCCTGGGTGGATTATTGCCTGTTTAATTTTCAGGCAAGGCCTTGCCCAAGGTGCCTTCAAAGCGGAGCATGAAACTAACCCAAAAATAATAATAAAAGCTGATTGCTTTTAATGCAACAAAGAGGAAACGATGAAGTCCTGTGTGTCATCCATGCATGAGCTTACTTAGGCTTTATCTTAAGGTTGTGGGGAGTTTCTGAAAATTTCATTTGCTACTTCTTGTCATCTGTAGGTGAGTTTTGTGGTTGATGAGATAATTGTGTGAAGTTGAGATTAGCTGTGTTATGACAATGCTCGTCAGTGCTGGGATTTCAACAGGGTGGATCCAAGCATGGGATGTACTTGGTCAGCTTTAAACTGTTCCTTGTAAATTGTGGTTTCCCCCCCTCTTAACAGGAAGAGCCATGGAGGGAGACGTTTCTGCTGCTTGTAGGTAGGGGTTATTTCCTTAGTAAGATGGCAATCTTGTTATGTTGACATTCTTGCTAAATGTTGACCTTTATGTAACCTGCTTTAATGGTGAAGTGTTGAGCTGAAAGCAGAGCAAACCAGCTGGCATCTACTTCTTTGCCCTGTTTTAGTTGAACTAAGCTGGAACAGGACACGGGTTAAATGTTTGATTTGTTTTTTTAAAAACATATTTAAAAAGAAAAAGTGGGGGGGACACAGGGTCTCTGCTCTGGACATCTTAGAATTTGAAGTTAGAGCCTGTGGTGTGAACTACAGGGAACACTCAAAGGGAACAGATTGTTACAATCCTGCTGCTTTGAGTCCTGCAGTTTGGCTAGTACTTGGAAATGCACTAATGCACCACAAGAACAGATTTTTGGCTTGAACTAATATTTTATCATTGTCTGCCCTCCTGCCCAAGTTCAGCTTTCAGAGAGGCCTTGAAGAAGATAATAATGAATGCATCAGAAGAAAGGTAATGGGTCAGTTGTTCATGCCATTCGCTCTCAAATATGCACAGTGCAAGTTTGGTGTAGGAGATGAAGCTTCATTGGGTTGCTTGGCTCTTAATGTCCCAGGGACATAAACACTGGACGTAACACTTCAGTGGGGGGTGAAAGAGATAAATGATCTTAGGGTTCTAAATTTTTTTTTAAGCGAAGCTGTGTTCCCATGTTAAAATGTTAATACTAACAAAGTTCTTATTAGAAGTTTAAGTAAAACACAGAAATTAAAATCTGTTCCTTTGTTCAGAGTTGTCTTATCTCAAGACTGTTAAAAGTTAGTGGTGAAACAGAGTTACTACTTTGTCAAATGATGTATCTGTAATGAAACTGACAGACGATTTGCTAATAATGTTTTTTTGTTGGGTTTGTTGTTGTTTTGGGTTTTTTTGATTTTTTTTTTTTTGAGTTGAGTATTATTGTGTTGCATTTTTGTTTGCATCGTGTTCTGTCCCTCAGTAAACTTCTCCAGTAATTTGCCTTCCTCTGAAGTCTAGTTTGGAGACTTAATAGCAAAATTGCTTTTCTAAATGTAGTTATATGTCAGTAAAATTCTTGAATTTCACTTTCTGTTAAATATTCTCATCCAGAAAGACAGCTGCTAGAAATGGTGAGAATTAATTATGCTGTTGTACAAGTAATTTCTGTGTTGTGCTTTTGTATTTCACTGTTGCAAAGATTTTAATTGTGTAGGGTGAACAGTAACGTTTCAAAGAGGAAAAATTGCACTGTCCTGCTCAGTTTTGAGAAATATTAAATGAGGTGGTTGCTTAATTTAGTTTGCTCTGTGTTTACTTCATCTCTCATTTAGAAAGACATTTCTGTCGCTTGGTACGAAACTTCCATTGTAATAACGTCTAGTCCCAGGTGCTCTATATTTTATACCATTCTTCAGGCTTTGGGTTCCAACCAAATAAATAATAATGCTATAGTTCTCTTGCTTGCCCCCATCTTAATAGCTTTGTTTTTTGTAGTAACTATGCATAGATTTGACGTGTATTCTGAGGTGATTCTAGGTCTGTTTATCTTGATCACGTGATTAATTTACATCGCAGCATATCTTGGAAAAAACCCAGTAATTGCTTTGGTTTAATAAGCATCTCACAAATCATTCACCTAGTGTGGGTGGACCATTCCGAAGTTTTTCAGCATCTTACAAAAGGAAAGGTCCTTCCTTCACTTTCCTCTGCACTAAAGTTCAAATAGTTGTGATAGATAGTGAGACTGTCATTCCTGCAAAGGTATCTGTTATTCCATGTTTCCTTATTTCTGTTCTTGTAATTAGGCTTCAGCTATTTAACAGACGCAGACACAGAACTCTTGTAAGGTGTGCTTTGCTGGAGGTCTCATTTTGAAAAAGAAAAAGCCTGATTTTCTGCTTCCAGCTGTTTGGCATGAGCGCTGGTTTTGGTGAGGGAAGTTGTGCATCTACCAGCTCAGCTGCTTCACGCTGAAACTCCTGGATTCTGTGGACCTCTCTGGGGAACACCTGGTGACTTTTACTCTCAACTGTGTTTTGGAGTCTCTGGTTTCTGGTACTGCTCCTGTGTGTTGCTGGAAGAGAATGTGTGAAGAACAGATGGCCCTGAGTCATCTCCCGTTTTGCAGAGTCCTACATAGGAATCTTTTCTGTCCACATCTATGCCCTTGCTCTTCTTTCACGGGGAGATCCAAGAAGGCATCAGTTCTAGAACTTGACGTAGTGATTGGTGTTTTTTTTTTTAAGCTCCTCTCCACATACAGCAATCTAGATCTCTGAATCAGGATCCTTACATGGTTTTCCAGAGCAGACGTTGTATAAATGCTGTACACTTAAAAATGTGACTGTGTGTAGATGCAGGCATTGCAGGCTTATCTTTGCTTCTGGGAGACTTGAGTAATACATTTCCATTGACATAGTGAAATCTGCATTTGAAGGAATTAGTTGCAGGCTCCTGCTTATGCAAAAGTGGTGGGAGGAAAAACTATTGGCTATTGCTGTTAACCTCATCCACAGAGACTGGGAGTTTGAGCACTTAGGGTGCAAATGGAAAAAAAAAAAAGAACTTTTTTTTTTACATAAGCCTTTGAAATTTTTGGTTGCATTTGCTGACTCAGAAATACTTGTTTGTAATTGTTATTGAGTCATGTACTCCTTTATTGATCCTTCAATCTCAATATCTCTTGGTTCTTCTCAGTCTCTTTCTTGTGAGCCCCGGTAAGGAATTGTTCCACCACTGGTGATTTCAGAGGTATTTGAGGACATTGAGTAAAACCTCTCAGGAGTACCCAATCCTGATCCTTTGCAAGGAACCCTTGTGTCACTACAATCGGAATAATCTCTCTTTATTATGGTCAGATTAACAAAGGTAATTCATATTCTTACTCTGACAGCTCCTTTAATGCTATGGAATAGGATGCAAAGCAATAACTTATGCAGATTGTCGACTTCAAGTCATGTTTTCTTAAGCAACAATGTATTCCCTTAAGCAGTTGGCAGCCTGCTGTTCCTGAAGGCATTGGTAACTTGCACTTAAGCAGTTGGCAGCCTGCTGTTCCTGAAGATCTGAGATCAGATTTTGCTCCTGGGAAGGTACTGGTCCATGGAATCGCCAGTTTGCCAAGGAGTCCTGCTACTGCTGGTGCTAGAGGAGGGAAGCAATGCCTAAGCTAATGGTGAAAAGACACAATGTTTGTTCTTTCCTGCCCATAATTTTCAACAGTTCTTTTGAGAACATGATGTTGAAGAAATCCCTTTAAGATACGAGGGAGCCAAATCAACCACAAGGTATGGAGACTGTGGGTTTGACAAGGCTGCCTGCTGCTCACACTCTATTCCTTAGGATAGGATTTTGCATGTCCTGCTCCAGGTGTATTATTAGATTTATCTATAGATTTTTTGACATCACCATCACATAAGTCTTTGTGATGAGTATCCTCATATATTTTAATCAGATTTGTTCTGAAATTTTCACTAGCTCCTACTCACCTTCTGTCTTTGCTAGTTGCCATAGCCCCCTGCAGAGCATAATGACCATAGTCATTATGTGTGAAAGAAATTCACAGAATTGTCAGATTTGGAAGGGACCTCTAGAGATCATCTAATCCAACTCCCCTGCTAAAGCAGGATCCCCTATAGCACATTCCACAGGACTGTATCCAGGTGGGTATTTAATATCTCCAGAGAAGGAGACTCCACAACCTCCCTGATCAGCCTGGTCCAGTGCTTTGTCACCCTCATAGTAAAGAAGTTTTCCATCATGTTCAGGTGGAACTTCGTGTGTTCCAGCTTGTTCCCACTGCCCCTTGGCCTGTCACTGGGCACCACCAAAGAGTCTGTCTCCATCCTCCTTACACCCAGCCTTTAGATACTGATAGACATTGATGAGTTCTCCTCCCAGTCTTCTCCGGGCTAAAGAGTCTCAGCTTTCTCAGCCTTTCCTCAGAAGGAAGATGCTCCAATCCACCAGTCATCTTTGTTGCCCTTTGCTGGACTCTTTCTAGTAGTTCCCTGTCTTTCTTGAACTGGGGAGCCCAGAACTAGATGTAGTATTCCAGGTGTGGCCTCACCAGGGCCAGAGTACAGGAGGAGAATGACCTCTCTTGACCACACTCTTCCTTATGCACCCCAGGATTCCATTTGCCTTGGCCACAAGGGCACATTGCTGGGTCATGGATAATTTACAGTCTACCAGGACTCCCAGATGCTTCTTCTCGGACCTGCTTTCCAGCAGGTCTACCCCTAACCTATATTGGTGTGGGACCCTACACTTGCCCTTTTTATACCTCACAGCTTATTGATTCCTAACAGATTAGCACAGTATTATTATAAATAAATAAGTTACCAAACAGTGTTTTGCTGGGCTAGAAATGTTCTTGAAGCCTCTGAAATTTTCCCAGCATGGCTTGCACATCCCAGCTGCATGCAGGATGCATAACTTCAGGATCACCTCACTTGTATCTGGTACAGTTATGTCTCATTGAATATCTTGCTAGTAAAAGTAGCCCCAAGACAGGTATTTTAAGTATTAAAAAGACTCTTTGATGATCTCAGGCCTTTGTTAAAGCTTCAGTAATTTTTCTTGCTAATCTTGGAGGTTAAAAACGCTGCCTGTTGATGAAGGAATGTCTTGTCTCTGTGTTTATTTCTTGCTATGAAAAAAATGTGTTGGAAAAAGAAAAAAAGAATAGAAATCTTAGCTTATGCTTCAGTGGTGCCACTTCCTCATGTGTTTCCCTTCATTTTCTGGCACCCATTGAAGGAACTCCTACTTTTCTTGTTCATAATGTGTTTAGCAGCTTTGTTCCACTGTTTAGTCATGAGTGGAGACCCTGCTGCCATAGGTGGAGTGGGCAAATTATGACTTACAGGGAAGGCTGCCAGAGAAAATTAAATTTTTAACTGTTCTTTCCACGTTATCAAGTTGGGACTGGTCCTTGACTTTTTAATAGGGTTCCTAGTGGTCTCAGGATCTATCCATAACCACCTGACTGCCAGTTACTTGCAAATGTCAGTACTCCCAGCATTGCAGAAGAGCCTTGCCACACCAAGGAACACTGGGAGGTTTGAGATTGGCTGTGCTAGATGGTACGTATCTAAACATAGGAATACACACTGCACTTATATCTCACCCCTGTGCAGGGGATAGAGCAGGCACAGCATTCATTTCAGCAGTGGTCCAGCACAATGCAGCTGTGGGTATCAAGGCTTCCCTGGGATGAGGCTGTAGCTGAGCATCCTTCAGGAGCTGCTGCTTTAGTGCTGTGGAGCAGATTTGCTGTGCTCTCCCTGTAGCTGGGTGCAGGGGTATGAAAGTATCCTGAAAACACTGGGCAAGTGGCTTCTTGGTTTTCAGTTAATAGTCAAGTGCACCAGTTCTAGAAGAGAAATTGTTATTATCTTAATTTATGTTGCCTCCTGATGACTTTAAAAAAAATTAGCTTCCTTGGTTGCTCAGTAGAACATAGCATTTAGCATGACAGAGTCTCATGCAAAATCCAGTTAAGCTGCTGAATAATTGTTGCTGAAGTTGCCCTTAGAGCTGCTGTGTATAGGAGGGGAAATGCTTTCAAACTTATTTGTTTGCTGACTTACTTTCTTCACACCCTGGCAGCCAGAGAAGGGTGCTGTCACTGGTGGAGGGTAAGGACCAAGGGGCATATAGTGAAATGAGCAGGAAGTGTTAAGTCAGTCTCATGAGTGTCTTGGAAGCAGTCATAGATGCTGCAGGGTGCAGCCTGTGATGTTCCCTGAGCCCTGCTTGTCTGCTGTGAGATCCATTTATGTTATAGCTGCTTTGTGGTCAGTATCTCAGTGGTCAGTTTGTTATGGATTTTAACACAGAAGTACAGCATGGTCGAGGACTTGAATAATTTAGGATTGTGTGGCAGTTCAAGGTTTCTTGAGCATAGTTCTAGCTCCAGCTCTTGGTACAAATTAGCTTCCTAGTGGTTTGTTCAGTTTTTGTGGTGGTGGTTTTTTTGAGATAGCTTGCTTTGTTGTTAGGGAAAAAATGCAGGATGAGAAGTCTTGTTGGAAGAATGCTTCCTGCAAACTGTGTGCTCAAGAGCAGCATGAGCTACAGAATTTTTGCTGGTTGGTTCACTGACATTTAGCACAGAGGTGGATTACTTTAAATAAGTGTTTTGGATACAACAGAACTCAATAATTATGCTTATCTAGTGAAAATATATGCTGTAAGCCAAATAAAATATAAATGCATGGTGTACTTAGGAAAAAAAAAAATCTAACCTGGCACGAAACATCGATGTACAAGGTATTTTAATGTATTGACTCCTCCTGTGGGTGTTTCTGCTACAAAAGAAAACCTCAACAAGTACTTCCACTGTTTTAGACCCTTGTATGTATCTCAGTTGCTCTTTGTGTTGTCAGAGAATGAACAGTTGAGAATGCAGAGCTGATGGCTGTGTTCAGTCCTCTAAATAGTTTGTTGTTTTTTTGCTGTTTTTTGTAGGCTCGAAATGTCAACACGGGTGAGCTAGCAGCAATTAAAGTAATAAAACTAGAACCAGGTAAGTGTTTCTTAGCTGAAATAGGCCAGAGAAACTACATATTTTCATGCTGAAAATACAATTGTACAAAATCAGTTGAGTCTACTTGCTGAAAAAAGGGATAATTGTTGCCTTTTAGTGTAGGACAAAATATACTGTTCTAAAAAAAACCCAACCAATGAACAAAAAACCAAGCATGACAAGCAGTATGTGTGAGAAAAAAAATGTAACTGGAGAACACTTACAGGAAAGCTGATTAAAATTTCAGTGAGAGAAGTTGGTTTGTTTTTTTAAATACTATGTTTTCAACCACTGTGATACAAGCCCATGCATAAAACTAAAGAAATAAGGGGGACAGCAATGCAGAAAAGAGAGCTGGATAGAGCAATAATAAGAAGGAAGAGTGTAGTAATAGATGAGCATTAGTATATGGGAATTGAGTACGTCTTCTGAAATTCTCATGAAGTCTCTGATTAGGCCTTCATGGTATGCTAGATTTATGCTTGAACTGTGCTTATGTTGCAGTTTCACAAAGTACATAAGCTCTACAGACCAGTTATCAGCCTGCAAGTGCTGTTCTATTAAAACTGCTACATTTGTTGAACAAGAGTACAGTAATCTGGGGAGTAAAATATCCAGGCTGTTTGTTTAACTCATAACTCTTAGTGTTCTATTTCAAGATTTAATGTCTGAGTGGGGGAGTATTTTAACTCTTACCTTGTTTGATCCTTAAGGTCCATGCAGACAAGAAGGGAAAGAAATTGGTACTTTCTTCCACTTCTCTTACAATTCTGGAAGTGTGGGTTGTACTGAGCAGGACTCTGGGAATTGTGCTATGTGCATTATGTGACCTGTGGTCAGAGCCTGGGGATGCACTGCAGCTGCGGTAGATGCCCTCATAGTGTGCTGATGGGGATAGCTACTGGCATCTTGCAGTTAAATGTTCTTGGCAGCCTTTGGATATGTGGGTGATGTACAGAGAACACACTTCAGCTACCTGGTTTGCTCAGGGAGCTCGGTTTCTCTGTGTAGTTGTTGCTTCCAGTTGCAGTAGAGGCTTGAATCTCAGCTTCAGATGGGCAGCATCCACATTCCAGAACTGTGGCTCTGGCTATCTTTGTAAGCAGATTTGGTAACAGTTTAAGGAGTAAGGATTAAGTATGCTCTGGCACTTACTCTGTAGCTCATGCTACTTGAATATTTTGGATTAAATGAAAACACTGGTCAAATACTGGAAAAATCATGTCCTTTCACAGAGATAACTGTCTGCATGACATACCACATTATGACAAGAAATTTAAGAGAAACCTGAGTGTAAGATACCAAACTGCAAAAGAGCATTTGACATGTATTTCTTTAAAAAATAATTTAAAAGGCTGTCAGGTACCTGTTACCATCATTCTCTTACAGTTGCTACTTTTTTTGCCTTCTGTCCTTCACATACCTACAAAATCCCTGTACAACAGTCCCAAAACAAAAATGCCTCTGTTGGGTTTTTAGTTTTATGACATATTTTTCTCAGAGTACACATCTGGTAAGAAGCTTTTCTACAAAAACAGGAACAATTTAGGTACCAAATAGTAAGACTTGGGTAGATGCCACATCTACATCCGTGTTTTATACTGTCCATAAATCTGTGTGCTTATGGGGTGTACTGAAACATTGCAGCAGCTGTGTACTATTGAATGTTTTTAGCTCAGGAAGATGATCTCATGGGTGTTGAACTTATAGCCATAAATAGCAAAGTTTTGTCACCTTATAAAGAACCTGGACTACTGGCAGGGCATATGCAGATGGACTCAGTGGGTTCTCTGGGAAAATAACAACTTTTAAAAGAGCTATGGCCAATATAGTAAGAGATACCAGATAGCAGATGTAAGGTCCAGCTTGCCCAGAATGAAACTTGTTAAGAATATAGTTACTTACTGCTAAGCCCTTATTAATTTAATATTGATTTACAGCTGCTTTATATGTTTGTGAAACTAGCAGATAATTGGTTTTAATGACTCTGTATGTTTCTTTTATAAATGTGTACTAAAAGTCAAGTTGAGATATGAGTATGAACCAGGCCAATGAAAATATTCATTCTTCTGCTTTTCAGGAGAAGATTTTGCTGTTGTGCAGCAGGAAATCATTATGATGAAAGACTGTAAACATCCAAACATTGTTGCTTATTTTGGCAGCTATCTCAGGTACAGTTTGTTTACTTTGCTTACTTAAAAATGCTTCTCTGTCTCCTTGAAAGGACAGGTCCATAGGGTGTCTTTGGATAAACCATACATCACCAAATAAGTATTATCCACTTATAGTTTTTTTCTGTTACTTCAAAATCTGTTCTCTTTAAATAGGTGAATCTCTTAGCAAAACCTTTCAGTGACCCATGTATTTATGTTTCCTTGGAAATGAGTTGTCAGTTAAAAGCTTTGAATTTAATACATAAGTGGAAAATTAAGCAAAAGTATGACGAGTATGAAGAAGGAGTCTATGAATATAGTATATTTGAAATCTGTTTTAGTAAAATGTCTCTTTATGTTTGCAAAACATTAAGAAGTACAAGTATTGCAGAGTACAGAGTTCTCAGAAATGTTCTAACTTAACTGGTGCTGGTATGTAGATTGTCTTGAGAACTCAAAATTGAATGTTAAGGGAAAATAAGGAGGGGAAAAAAGTTGTGGGTGTTTTCCTTGCTTGAGAGTAGTAGTGCTATGTTAAGCTTTAAGGACAATTTTATGCTGAAGTACCTGAGGGTGTAAACCACACAGCCCTTCAAATGCCCACCGGTGATTTGTGTTTTGGATTTGTTTTGAAATCTAAAAAGTATTGATATTTTAGCTCTTTTACCCTTGGTTTTTTTTCTCTCGAGCTGCAGAGTTGCTTAGGACACTTAATGTAGCATATGTAACTTGTTCTGACTCACTATTCTTTTGTATAGTTCCTTTTGTAAGATAATATGCTTACTTGTTATGACTACAGTAAACTCATACTCCATACAATGTCTCAGTATTAAGAACATTGATTGCTGGTTTATAATAACATTTGCTATTATAATTAATTTCAATACATCTTGACAAATGCTTTATGCTAGATATGGCAATTGCTTGATATTCAAGGACTAGGGCTTTTAATGCTGGATTTTGTGAACCAAATGTTTTAGTAATTTTAAGCATATCATGCCATGTAATAAAAAGCTTTTAAAAGGCTCTGAAAAGTCATGATTCTCTTGATGGCAGAGACTTCTTGTTACTTCCAAGTGTGCATGTATCTTCTGTCTGCATGGGAAAAACGGAGTTATAGAATTGTTTTGCTTGGAGAAAACCTCTTAAGACCATTGTGTCCAACTGTTAACCTAACTCTGCAAGTCTGGTGTGAAACTGTATTCCTAAGCAACACATCTATGTGTCTTGAACACCTCCAGGGATGGTGATTCAACCATCTCCCTGGGAAGCCTGTTCCAGTGCCTGATGACCCTTTCAGTGAAGAAGTTTTATCTAATAACTAATATAAATCTGTCATGGCACAACTTTCCCTCTGGTCTATACTACTGGACCTGCAGTTTGTCAGAGATGGACTTGCAGAGGATGTGATTAGCAGCAAAAGGACAATTACAGAGAATCTCTATCCTTTATTGGATGCAGGGGAAAACACAGTGATCAAGGATGAGGAAAAGGCTGAGGTATTAATGCTCCTTTGCCTTGATATTTAGTAGTAGGACCGCAGGAAGACATGGATGGGGAACAGTTTGAACAAATCCCAGAAATACTACTAATCGTATCTCTGTGCTAATCGCAGCAGTGGAACACAATGCTTGAGTCCACTCCAGCTTGCCAAGTTGCAAATGCTTGTCCAAAATAACATTTGAAAGCAATCTGCAGTCATAGAGACTGTCTCTCATTAGAATATTTTACAATAAAAGCATCTGAAACACTAGTAGACATCTTCTGCCTCTCTTAAAAGCCAAAGAGAGAAAAGCAGTGCCTTAGGACAGCCAACAAAAGTGAGGTGAACTAACGAATGGCACAGTCTTCATTTGGATCAGCAGAGTTCCACCAGATCACTGCCATTATGCTTTTCAGGTGTAACCAGGATTCAAGTTCACTTTGGCCTGGTGCAGGAAAGCCACCAGTTCCCAGCAGCAGAGGTCTTCCTGTATTTGTATATGAAAGCATCTGTCTTTCCAAGGCTAACCCCATAGACACCAGAGAGCCAAAACATGTCTGTTGGCTGCTGAGAAAGGCTTCTTCAACACCATTCCCCAAGGAGGAATTCCCACCAACATTCAGAGCTTTTGCAGCAGCAGTTTCACATGCACCTTCAGAAATGGCACTAGAAGAGTCCTTTTCAGCACACCTGGTAATGCCATCCATGCACTTATGGAGATCTTGACTCCATAGCAGCACAATAGTGCCTCCAACACAGAGTACTCTGCAGCAAAAAGACAGGTTAAGTGTTCAGCCTGCCTGGCATTTATTCATCTGTGCAGCACTCAACACTGCTGGCATTTCAGATGTCAGCTGCTTTCAGTAAACCACCTAAGCATGTTCAGGGTCATGGCTCAGCTCAGTAAGCTGTGTCTCCAAAGGGAATTCAAATTCCTTGTTTTCATAACTCTTCCTAAATGAGGTAACTGGGCCCTGTCCTGACTCCCAAACATTTCTGACCTCAGGAGTTCTTTCCATTGGGTTGGCAGGGATGATGGATTCAGTTTTTTCCCTCTCATTATTCTTTCAAGGGTTGAGGGCAACATCACCTTCAAACCCTGCTTTTGGGTCACATGAGCCTCCACCAGTCTGCAAAGCAACAACTTCCCAGGGCAGCAAGAGCTTCTCAGGTAGTTGAGGCAATTCCAAAGCTGGACCTTCCCTTTGGAAATCTTAAAAGCTCTGTCCTTTCCATGTTCCACTGATTCTTAATGACTTTCAGACTCAGGAAACAGAGGAAAATTAACCACTGTTTGCAATCCATTTTCCTTAGCACATGAGCAAACACTACACTGGGCTTTGAAAGAGTGGAAGAAAAAGACTATCCTGGCTCTGTTCACAGCAAGTGGGTTCAACAGTCCTAGTGGTGGGGCTCTCATGGTAATGGTCCCTTCCTCACCTCCACCTCTAAAGGAAATAATGTGCTTAGGATGGTCCAACAGAGCAAGTGAGACCAGAAGACAAGCACAGCCAGGGCAAGCTGACGCAAGATAGCCCTGCCATTCTGTGGAGCTACCTCACCTTCCTTAGCATCTTCCTGCCACATTCTTGCAGTGGGTGAGCAAGGTCAATCATCCATGAAAGACCAGTCCTACAGAAAGGGCTTGTTTTCAGCCAAGAAAAGAAATAAAGGGGCAGATGGTTTGCTGGTTTGCCATCATAGAAATGTGGTGGGACAACTCACCTGACTGGACTGCTGCAACCAATGGCTGCAAGCCCTTCAGAAGGGACAGGCAAGGAAGGAGAGGCAAGGGGGTGCCCTGTGTGTTAGGGAGTGTTGTGAATCCCTAGAACTAAATGGTAGTGACAACAGGGGTGAGTGTTTCTGGGTAAGAATCAAAGGAAAGGCCAATAAAGCAGACACCTTGGTGGAAGTCTTGTAGACCACCCAACCAGGATAAACAGACAGATGAAATATTGTATACACGTCTGAGAGGAATCTCTGAATTGCTGCCCTTGTTCTTGTCAGAGACTTCAACTTGCTGGATGTCAGCTGGAAACCTAGTACAGAAGAGAGGAAATGTTCCCTCTGGTTCCTAGACTGTGTAGAGGGCAACTTCCTGATGCAGCCTTCCTGCTGGACCTGCTGTTTGTCAGAGATGGACTTGCAGAGGGTATGATGGTTGGAGGCCATCTTGGGCATAGCAATCATGAGATGACAGAGTTGTCTGTTGTGGGAGAAGGGGGACAATCAGCAGAGCTGTCACCTTGGGCTTCCAGCAGGCAGGCTTTGAGCTGTTTCAGAGACTGGTTGACAGAGTCCCTTGGGAGCCTGAAGGGCAGAGTAGCTCAGGAAGCCTGGACACTCCTCAAGAAGGAAGTCTTCAAGGTGCAGGAGCAGGCCATCCCCCTGTGCTGAAAGACAAAGCAGCAGGGGAGAAGACTGGGCTGCAACTCAGGGGAAGAAAGGAGGATTTATGGCCTTTGGAAGAAGGGACAGGCCATTCAGGGTGGCTAGAAAGATTTTGTGAGGCTGTGCAGGGAGAAAATGAGAAGGACTGAAACCAACCTGGCTGCCACTGTCAGAGATAACAAGAGATGTTTCTACAATGAGATTAACAGCAAAAGGACAACTCCAGAGGATTTCTATCCTTTATTGGATGCAGGGGAAAATGCAGTGACCAAGGATGAGGAAAAGGCTGAGGTATTAATGCTCCTTTGCCTCAGTCTTTAGCAGTGGGACCAGTAGATACCCAGTCTCTTGAGCAGGAAGACATGGATGGGGAGCAGTTTGAAGCCCCCACAGTCCACGAGGAGATGTTTACCAACCTGCTGCAGCACTTAAGACATTCACAAGTCTATGGGGCCAGATGGAATACACCCAAGGGTACTGAGGGAGCTGGCAGAAGTGCTCAGTAAGCCACTTGCCATCATTTACTAGCAGTCCTGGCTACCTGAGACTAACAACCAGGTGATCAGGCCGTGTCAGCATGGATTCATGAAAGACAGGTCCTGCTTGAGAAACCTCATCTCCTTCTATTACAAGGTGACCTGTTACTGGATGAGGAAAAGGCTGTGGATGTTGTCTATCTAGATTTCTAGTAAAGCCTTTGAGATGTTTCCCACAGCATTCTCCTGGAGAAACTGGCTACATATGGCTTAAACCCCTGTGCTCTTTGCCGGTTAAGAACTGGTTGGCTGGGCCCAAAGATGTGTGGTGAATGGAATTCAATCCAGCTGGTAGGCAGTCATAATGGGAGACGTCATAATGGGAGACCTTGTAGTGTGTCAGGTCATAAAGAGAGACATCATAAATGAAGTTGTCATAATGGGCGGCGTCATAAAGGGAAACATCATAAAAGGAGATGTCATAAAGGGTAATGTTGTAAAGGGTGATGCCGTAAAGGGAGACATCGTAATGGGAAACGTCGTTATGAATGACGTCATAAAGGGAGACCTCCTGATGTGTGAAGTCATAATGGCAGACGTCAAAAGTGAGACGTCATAAAGGGAGACATGATAAAGGGACACGTCATAAGGGGCGATGTCAGAAATGGAGACTTCAGAAAGGAGTTCTCATAAAAGGAGATGTCTATCAAGGAGAGGTCATAAAGGGAGACGTCACAATGGTCAGTGACGTAAAGGGAGATCTCAGAAAAGAAGGTGTCATAAAGGGAGACCTAATGTGTGAAGTCATAATGGTCGACGTCATAAAGGCAGACATCTTAATGGTAGATGTCATTAAGTCACACGTCATAATGGGAGACCTCTTAAAGGCAGAGGGCAGAAAGCGAGAGGTCATAAAAGGTGACATCATAATGGGAGACATCAAAAGTGAGAGGTGAGAAAGAGATGTGTCATAAAGGGAGACTTCAGAAAGGTAGTTCTTATAAAGGGAGATGTCTAAAAAGCAAGTGTCATGAAGGGAGACATCATCATGGTCAATGACATAGAGGGAGTTGTCAGAAAAGAAGACATCACAAAGGGAAATGTCAAAAAATGAGACATTATAAAGAGAGATGTCTTAAAAGCAGAGGAGATAAAGGGAGATGTCATAATGAGAGATGTTATAAAGGACGATATCTTGAAGACAAACACTGTCTCCCTTGCCTTGCTGTGAGCTTCTCATCTACTACCATCCTCAAGTCCTTCTCCTCAGAGCTGCTCTCTATCCATTCTCCCCTCAGCCTGTGTTTTTGTGGGGGTTGCACCAACCCAGGTGCAGGACCCTGCACTTGGCCTTGTTGAACTTCATGAGGTTGGCACTGGCCCACCTCTCCAGCCTGTCAAGGTCCCTCTGGATGGCCTCCCTTCCCTCTTGGGTGTCAACCACACCACACAGCTTGGTATCATCAGCAGACTTGCTGAGGATACACTCAGTCCCACTGTCCACGCCTCTAACAAAGATGTTAAACAGCACTGGTCTCAGTACTGACCCCTGAGGGACACCACTCATCACCTGCCTCCTTTTGGACACTGAGCCATTGACCAGGACTCTCTGGGTGTGGCCATCCAGCCAGTTGCTTATCCACCAAGCGGTCCGTGGCCATCCAGCCAGTTGCTTATCCACCAAGTGGATCTGTCAAATCCGTGTCCTGTCAGTTTGGAGACCAGGATGTCATGTGGGACAGTGTCAAATGCCTTGCACAAATCCAGGTAGATTATGTCAATTGCTTTGCCATCTCTGTAGCCTTGTCATAGAAGGCCACCAAGGCCTTCTATGTGGCCAGCAGGACTACGGGAAGTGATTTCCCCCCTGTACTTGGCACCAGGGAGGTTACACCTAGAATACTGTGTTCAGTTTTGAGCACCTCACTAGAAGAAGATACTGAGAAGCTTGAGTGAGTCCAGAGATGGGCAAAGGAGGCTGGTCAAGAGTCTGCAGGACAGGTCCTGTGAGGAGCATCTGAGGAAACTGGGGCTGTTCAGTCTGAAGAAAAGGAGGCTGAGTGGAGACCTTATTGCTCTCTACAACTGCTTGATAAGGGGATTGTAGCCAGGTGAGTGTTGGTCTCTCCTCCCTATTAACAAGTGATACGATAAGAGGGAAAGTTGTCGCAGGGCAGGTTTATATTAGATATTGAAAGAAACTTCTTCACTTAAAGGGTCATCAGGCACTGGAACAGGCTTCCCAGAGAGAGGGTTGAATCATTACCCTGGAAGTGTTTAAAAGAGATGTAGGTGTGGTGCTCAGGGATATGGTTTCGTGCCAGACTTGCAGAGTTAGGTTAATGGTTGCACTTGATAATGTAAGAGGTCTTTTCCAACCAGAACAATTCTGTGATTCTGTAATGCAGGTGGAACGTGGTAGTTCTCCATGTTGTGGAGGTTTCTAGACCCTGTTTGTAATGGGAAGATGCCAGGTTGCGTTACTTGTGTGTACTAGACTTAAGTAACTTTAGCTGAAATTTTCTGCAGTGGCTGTCTGCTGTGGCCAAAAGCTTTTCAGTGGTATTGGCCAAGTGCTTTTGGATTGGGGGTGGGAACATGTGTCTGGTATTTTCATGTGAAAAGTTTTGGTACATGAAAGATTTTCAAAAAGCATTGCCATCTTTCCAGCATGGAATGTCTGACAGAATTTGGTTCTTGTATTTGGAGTGCATCTTTTCCTTCTAAAAGTCCTTTAAAATTTGACCATATTATCTGCTGAAATACAGCATTTTTTTTTACTTTTATTCTAGATCAGTTAGCGCTTGAGAAATCCCAGTTACTGTTGCTTTTCTAGCCACCAGTGTCTGATTTGGTGCATGTTTGCATTGCTGCAGATGATCTAACTCGTTCTCCCTGGTTTGTTTGGACATTCTTGAGGATTCCTTGCTTTGCTCTGGGGTAAACTGGGATAGGATGCTGAAAGGGCAGGTGCCGACGCTTTTTGCTGCTCTTAGTGACCTTGATGCTGAATGTTGATGTAGTTGGAGCAAACTGAAGCTGGACAAGCTGAGCATGCCAGAACATGGAGGCAGTGCTGGGGAAGAAAGAAGGTCCTGGCAAAGTCCTGACGGAGAATGAGAGATCTCATGCAGAAGCTCAGCTGACTAATGCTGTCCTGAGCAGTTTCTTCTCCCTGCAGCTTGTAATTAGTGTCCTGAATAGCCCTGGGCCCTGGACTATCATTCGTGGGGTTCATTGCATCTTTCTCAGTATGAGGATCTTGTTAGCTTTTCTTTGATGAGTGAAAGTATTGCATGCTGACAGTTGCAATTCTAGTCAATATGATCTGTGTTTTGAATTGCATTTGCTCTGTAGGAATTTCAAAGGTCTGTAATGAAGATGCCTGTCATATTAGTACTTCACAGACATAGGTTACTGTGGAGCATGAGGGAAGTTTCCAAGAGCAATTTTTCTGAATAAGTGGAATGCACTGGAAGTATGAGAATGAAGAGGAAAGGAGGCCATTGACTGGTTCATTAGATGAACACCATTTTCATGCTGGACTGAGCAAGGCTGGGAGTGTGTGATAGTGTACTGCTTGCTTTATCATGTATACACGTGCAGGAAGGGATCAAAGTCTGAAGATAAAATTAATAAGCTGTGCTGTTCTTTCATCCTGTATCTTGAAGGCTGCTTGTCTTGGCAGCCTGAATGCTATTTTAATGCTGAACTGGTCTGTGAGCTGCATTGTGCACAAGTTTGGATGGGTGTGCATACAGATAGAGTGTGTGTACGTGTAGGGACTTGGCGTTCCAAGCGAGGAGTGTCTGGATTTCAGTTCTGAATGTTTGGAGGTTAATTTGAAGGTTAACCTAAAATGTGTGTTACTTCTATTCTGTGCAGTATAGGCAGACTTTTTCTTGTGCATGAACAGTCAGTTCTTAATACTGCTACATACCTTCAGAGTCATGTCAGGTTTTTTTGAGAACCTCTGGAGTTACTATTCTGTTTGACAGCATCTTCCGGGTTGTCAGATGGTAAAGTTGGCAAATCTCCTAAAGGCAATGTTTGGAAGCTCCATTTTATGGTGACTTAAGTTTCTTCGATGTTGCATATTCTTAAAGTTGTGTGGCTGGGACCACATAGTGTCCCACTTGCCAGTTGCACCACCTTAATTATTCTTCGCAGCCTCAAAGCCTGCTTTTATCTGTGAAGAGAGCACCTTTTTATATGCTAGGATGTCCTCCACTGCACACGATTACTTGATTTGCACCTGTCTGCAGTACAGTGAAGGAAGTTTTGTTGACATTTTTCTTGGTGTGTGACACTAGGGCTGGCATGCTCCACAAACCCGAAAGTCATTGTTACGGACCTTTTTCAGAGGAGATATTTAAAAGAGGAGTAAGTGGAGAATGGTAGAGGGCAGGGCTGGGTGCTGTTGAATCTGCAGTGTTGGTGAAGTTACCCTGAGCTGTTTTTTTAAAATACGAACTTCAGGCCAGAATTTGAGGGTTCAGTTTGTTTGTTTCTAGAGGTAAAATTATTTCCGTTGTAGAAGCACTTGCAAATGTATCCAATTGTCTTAGCAGCTGCTTCTTTTAGCTAGTCATAATGGAATAGAATGCTTAGCATAACTAATAAAAAGCTGTTTCTGATTACTTTTTAATATTTCATATGAAAACAGACTGTGAACAAATACTGCTGCATTCAACTTGCTTTAAATTTTTTAGATGGAAATGATTCCTCCTGTCATGATGCTGTGTTCAGGATGGACATGCTTTAAAAAAAAAGATCAACATTTTTCCTCTTATGTCAGGGTATTAAAATAGACCTTTGTGGACCTAGAATGAAATTTTGACAAACTTAATGTAGAGCTTTTTTTTTTTCTTTTTTTCTTTTTTCAATCAAATTATTGTCTTTAAGGCCTGTTGTTATCTGATTTTTTTTTGTTTGTTTTCGAAGTATCTTTAAATGCTAAGAACAATTAAAAAAACCCACAAACTCATCATCCTGTACTTGGCACTTATTAGCATATTGTTCCACATGCTTTTCTTCTGTTTCATATGGATTTTTAGGTGGTCACATTCCTGCCTTGCTGTTAGTCTAGGTGTTAAGTTGCAGACACTAAATGGTACTGTTGATCCTGTCTCTGTTTTGTTTACTGTGCTTGCCGTATGCTCTGCGGACACAGACAACTGTACATTTCCAGATGGTTACATGGATCTTCACCTGTCTCAAAGCACTTAGGCACAGTAATAAAAGGCTAGATAGCAAATTAGAAATACAGTCTCCTCTTTTGATCATCTTATGTTTTTTTTTCCTTTTCCGTAGGGCTTTTCCACACTGGGAAGTTACTGCCCAGTAAGCCAAGGTGTGAATATATTTATCTGCTTCATGTCTCTTACTTTGTGGGTGCTCTGCTGCTTTCCCAAGTCTGTGGGGGTTGTCCTGACTTTTTCCCACTTCCACACTGCTGCTGCTGTTGGCATCAAACAGGATGCAGCCGCATGGGTAAGAGTCCACTGCCCCCAAAAGTGTCCCTGTCCGAGTCTTGCTTCATTGTGAAGAATAAAAAAGGGACTTGCAGATGTCTGTCTCTACAGTGCTTGTTTCTTACTGTGTTCCCTTGCTGCCATTGCTAATTCTGCTTTCTTTCACAGGTGGTTACATTGCTCCTGTGTTTGACTTTGATCTGTTATTTCAGTGAAAAGCATTCATATTATTTAACCCCTAGAAATGCATGGAGTCAACAGCCAGGGACACCAGTTGCTTAAAGCCTCTGTAATGCCTGAACAATACCTTCACCACCACTAGAGGAAGCATCCAGAGTGTAGCTTTGAGCAGCATGCAGGCTATGGACATAAAAGGGAAGGAGATCCAAGAAAGACAGTTCTTCCTTGGAACAACAGCTATTCTGGGTGTTACCTGGGGGTGAGCAGTACTTGCAGGTTGCAGCTTAGGGGATAAGCTCAGCACTTAAACCATTGCCTTGCAAAACACTTCCAAGAATGTTGGTGTTGTCCAGAGGAGTGTCAAAGCTATTCTAACAGGGCCTTATGAATGCAAGAAACTCAAGACCAGGCATCATGGGCAAGCTGCAGAACAATCATCAGCCTTTCCTTTGGTTGTCCGGTGTCCCAGTCTGCCCTAAGGTGTCTGTATGCAGTTTTTTGTGTTTTTTTTTTTAATTTTGCTGTGTGTTTTGATGTCTGGGAGTGACTAAGCAAATCCCAGGTTTTCTGCTCTCCACAATGCCCTTCTGTGGCCACAAGTGATACATATGTCTTACGAGTGAAAATTACTAAGTGAAAATGGAATTTAGTGTCCCTAATAGAAGATACCTTTGAACCCTTCAGCCCCAATGTCTGTTCTTGGAAAGCACCTTTTATGGATGTATAGTGAGTCAAAATGAATTGATTCTCCTAATAAGAGGAGTCTAAAGAACTTCCTTCTGACTTCTGCCACCAAAAAATAGCCGTAGGTATTTTTGAGGAAAAAGGCTTCATCTGAGAAGGCATGGGCTGGCTTTGACTAAGGCATTAGAGTTTCACTTCAGTAGTTGTGAAAGAAATTGACTTGAGATATCTTTAGTGCTTTTTTGGTTTGAGTTTGTTTCAGTTTTTTTTGTTTGCTTTGTGTTTATTACTTTGCTCTGAAAAAAAAAAGTGGGAGAAGTGAAAATGAGAAAGAAGTAAGAACCCATGTCTGTTTTCTCTCTACTCTCAGTAAAAATATGTTACATTTTCATAGTAGATCTGGAACAAAAATCAGCATGCATGTTTCCCTAGTACTATATCTGTTACTCCAGTAAGTCCTGGAATATTTTTGGTATTTCATTAGTTACTATTTTAACGGTGAAGTTTCACATAAAAGTTAAATCATTCATTATTTGTCGTAGTACTTTTCATAATGCAGAGCTTGTAATGTTGTGCTTTATAATGTTTGAGTCCCTCTGACTTACCTTTTACAGGTGCTGTTTGTAAAATCTGGTTGTTAATGAATGGTTTTGTTCACTTTTTAGACGAGACAAGCTATGGATTTGCATGGAATTTTGTGGAGGTGGCTCTCTACAGGATATTTATCATGGTATGTCAAGACTGTAATTCCTTAAAACCTAAGTAAAGCCTTATTTTAAAAAATTGAAATTACAGTATGTTGGAATCGGAGAGGACGAATCCTAAATTTATTACCCACAGTCACTGAATGTCAATTTTAGCTTGTGTGTTTACATGATTGGTTTGGGTTTTTTGAAACAAAATTATAGGAGGATTTTTTTGAGCAGCAGAAGTTATTTCTTTCCTTCAGTAGCTCGTATACCTGTTACTGCTTTTCAAAGGCTGTAAAGTTAGACAATATAGTATTATTAAAATTAAAATTTATGTCCTGATGACCTGTCTTACTTCATGGCCATTTTGTTTCTGAGATTTTGACCTTTGCTTTAGTATAATATATTCCACTGCCTACAGATACCTAGATAAGTAGATTGATTAGCATGGATGCTCTTGCCCTTTGTAAACAGTGATCTTCTGTGTGTTTGTATAACAGCAGTGCCACAAGAATGTGGGGGTTTTTTTGTTTTGGTTTCCTGTTTTGTTTTTTTTTTTACCTTGGATTTGTGATGTTAAAAGCAAAGGTGGCCTATATATTTGCTTTTTTTTTAGCTTAGCTGTGACATGTGGTCAAAGAAATATGGGGCATGTGTGAATCTATTGCATAAGGAGATCATCAGTCCATTGATTGCTGGTTAGTAGGTGACAAAATCAGTTTTGAGGGATTTTATTGCCCTGAAATTAAGATTTGCTTAAGAACAAAGTATGCCGTAAGTGAATAATGGCTCTGTGGTTCTCAGGTGATATTTTTCAGACAGGAAATCCATCTATATTCTAACTTTTGAAGATTCTACGTGTTAGAATCTTTACATCCTTCTCTTATGCATGAGCAGCTTGTATAGCTTTTTTTTTTTTCATTTAACTTGGGTGCAATTCAAACAAGGCACCAGTTTACAAATTCACACCGTGGTCATTTGATCATGGCCTTGTAGATCTTTTACATCTTTGCTAGTGTTGATAAAAGCATTGAGTTTAATAGCCCTTTTTATGTGTAGAGTAGGAAATTATTTCATGTCACATAAATGCCTGAGCAGATGTCATACAGAGTGGTTTCCTAATGTAGCTAATTTTTGGCTTCCCTGTAGAATCAGAGTAGAGGGTTCTTTTCTGCTCTTAATTATGTTCCAAAGGGTCTAACTGCATTTGAACCATAGACCTCTGTAATCTTAAGTCATTGTAAGTTAATTACTAGATTTCTCAAAAATACACATACATACCTAGAAATACATACTCTGGATGCTAATATATTTGGTTGCACATGGGTTTGAAGCTTTTCTTTCAGAAAAGGGAAGATGGATCAAGACCTGTTTTGAAGATATGTTTTGCACGATACCAATTTGTATTATGGCTGTGGGTTTTGTAGAAGCTAAGCAGTTGGGTGCTTAAATATTGTTTCATTTTTAACTCCCTACTCTTTTAGTTTCCTTAGAAAAGTTGTATGAGGTTTCTCTATTTGTTTGCGAAACCTGAGAAGTTTGCAGTGAGGACTGCATATCCTGGTCTTAAAATCCTTTAATTTCGGATCAAAGTCCAGTGACGGGGGAAAAGTCACAGGCCATTCCTTGCCTGTTGTTCAGTGTTTGGTTTATGTATTTGTTTTCCTTTAAGGGGCTAGAGTGAAGAAGGAGAGGAAGACTCCTCCTTCCTATGGGGAGCTGCTAAGCCTGCTAAGAAGGAGAGTTTGAGAAGGTGCATTGTGTGTCAGGCCCAGGAGCATCAGTGCTAGTAGCTCATGCAGAAAAGGGTTGAGAAGCTTCAGAGAGCAGATGCCATGGCTGCAGGGAGGAGAGAGCAAGTCACATAGGAGCAAGAAGATTGGAAAGAAGGAGCAGGTTGGAAAGGGTAGAAGGAACTTTGTAAGGCTCAAAAGGGGCTGAGTAACATTTGTTGCAGCTCTGAGTCACTGGGTTGGAGTAGAAGGTCAGCAATGGATTTGTGCAGGGGGAAGAATTGTGCTTAAATTACTGCTTCTGTTTCGTTTTCTTCTTAATTACTTTGAGATTTATATATAGATGGACTTAATTTTCATTCCAGTGGGACTAGAAATTTTTTAGTCTAAAAAATGTTTGGTGTATCTCTGGGATGCTCAACCTGGGGGAAAATCTAAGCACATTTTCTTTGAGATTTCCAGCATAAGATCCTACCAGTCTGAATAGAAGTAATTGAGGTATGGGTTTGGAATGGTTAGTATTTTACCTGATTTTGAGAAAATTTTTTTTCCCTTCCATTTCAGTGACTGGACCACTTTCAGAACAGCAGATTGCCTATGTTAGCAGAGAAACACTACAGGTAGTGTGTTCTCAGGTTCTTGTGGTTGACTTTTAATGTAAAAGTATTAGAAGATAAAAATAAAAGCTCAAATACATGTTGATGCCATGGAAGTAGTGTTTGGGGGGATTTTGAGGAGGTCCTGTATTATAGTCTAGAACTGATTTTTATAATTGCATTACTTCAAATTATCCTGGGTCATTTGGAGAAAACTCATCATCTTTCTGCTGTTGATTTTTTGTAAGGGGGGGATGCAGAATAATTATTAATCCATATTTGTGGTACAGATTAGCTATTGCAAGGTTGAAGGAAAATTTAAAGACTCACTTTTGCTTATCCAATAGTTGATCTGTGCCAATACAAAATAAAATATTGTCTGTGTACTTGAGATGTTCAAGTTAAGGTCACCAGCCTCTTCTCACGGGTATGCTAGCTTTCATTTTTCTTTCCTAAATTAAAGGTTCAGTTCCCCAGTAAAATTTATTCAGAAGTGGCTTTTTTGGTGGAAGTCTTGCTCCCATGTGAGTGAGCAGTTCTTGGCTTCTAGTGAATGCAAATCTGTTGAATGCCATCACTTGAGAGCTGCTTCCCTTCTTAAATACACTCTCAAGATAGCAGTGTCCCCAAGCCAGCTCCCTTGCATGCCATTTACCCTCTCCTTGTGCTATGTCAGAGATTGCTGAGTTCTGACTTACAGGACATGGTTTTTTTTTTTCTTTACAGTGAAGTCTTATGTGACATCTGGGAGTGTGTGTTTTTTTTGAGCTTTGAAATCCTTTTGTTCTTATAGAAACACAGAACTGTTTGGGTTGGAAAGGACCTTTAAAGGTCATCTAATCCATTTCCCTCCTCAACAAGCAGAGACATCTTCAACTAGATCTGGTTGCTCAGAGCCCCATCCAGCCTGACCTTAAGTGTTTCTGGGGACGGGGCATATATTGCTTCTCTGGGCAATCTGTTCCAGTGTTTCACCAGCCTCATGGTAAAAAAATTCTTCCTTATATTTAGTCTAAATCTGCCTTCTTTCAGTTTAAAATGTTTACTTTTTGTCCTATCACTACAGGCCCTGCTAAAAACTCTGTCCCCATCTTTCTCATAAGTCCCCTTTAAGTACTGAAAGGTTGCAGTAAAGTCTCCCCAGAGCCTTCTCTTCTCCAGGCTAAACAACCGCAGCTCTCTCAGCCTGTCTTCACAGGAGAGGTGCTCCAGCCCTCTGATAATTTTAGTGGCTCTCCTCTGTACCAGCTGCAACTGGTCCATGTCTTTCCTGTGCTGAGGGCTCAAGAGCTGGACACTGTACTGCAGGTGGGGTCTCACCAGAGAGGAGCAGAGGGGCAGAATCACCTTCCTTACCCTGCTGGCTACACTATTTTTGAAGCAGCCCAGGTCATGGTTGGCTTTCTGAGCTGCGAGCACACAGTGCTGGGTCATGTCCAGCTTTTCATCCAGCAGTACTCCCTAGTCCTTCTCTGTGGGGCTGCTCTCAATCTTTTCATCTGCCAGCCTGTATCTATACTGGGGGTTGCCTTGACTCGGGTGCAGGACCTTTCACTTGGGACTTGTTGAACCTAATGAGATTCACATTATCCCACTTCTAGAGCTCATCCACGTTCCTCTGAATGGCATTCCATTCCTCAGACACTTAGCTTGGTGTCATTGGTGAAGTTACTGAGGGTGCTATTGATCCCGCTGTCTATGTTGCTTATGAAGTTCTGGTCCAGTATGGATCCCTGAGGGACACCAGTTGTCACTGATCTCTGTCTGGACATTGAGCTGTTGACCACTGCTCCCTGAATACAACTATCTATGCAATTCCTTATCCACTGAATAGTCCATCCAGTCCATCATTTTCATGGAATATGGATGAGTGATTTAGTAGTCTAGAATGGAATTTGTGAAACCACTGTGAAGTGTGTGGCAAGATTTCGTGGTTAATATGTGTAAATTGCTTGTGAGAAGTAAACTTACTACTTTGTATGTATTTTCTAAGTGTTATCCATGAACCCATTTTTGTATTTTTAAGTTGTCTTTCTAAATATGTTCTTGACCAAAGATAACATATATTGTTTCTCTTATCTTGTTGTAGCTTATAATGCAGCTGTCACTTTTCCTAGTAAAATGTCTGAGAATATAGGTCATCTATCTGTCCATAAAAGTAATTTGTCCAATGTTAATTTTGCAATCAGTTTTTGTGACTCCGGAATTTCACTCGAATGCTTAAAGTTAGCATTCAGTCTCCATATTTACAGCCCATTAAGTGGTCTGTCTTCAAAAAACACTCTCGTTCTGGTTGGAATCAGTGAGAGTGATTCTGAAAGTATAGGTCCTTTAAATGTGGCCTTTATAAATATGTATATATAATATATATTTGTATATACAGCTGCCTCCAGGCATTCAATTTTGGAAATGTTGACCTCAAAGTCTTGCAGACCAGTGGTAAAAATGAGTGAGTTGCTGGGCATTCAGTGCCAGTAGTATCCAGAGATTTATATGCAAGGAGCATACATGGGACTTTTCTAGCTAATGCTAGTTGTTGGAATGGTCAAATAGATGCTTTGATTAGTGACACTGTGTACCAAAAGGAAATAAAGTCAAATTCTTGGGTCTGCCTTCATGCCTGCAGTGGGGACTCTGAAAAAACATTGGACCAACTGGATATTGTTGGTCATTTCCTCCAGACAAATAGGTTAAAACATCTGTGAGTGGGGATTTTTTTCTCCCTTTTTAATTAAGGAGCTGATATCATAGCTGATTAGCACTGCAGCTACATTGCATTCAGGTTTTTGTGAACTGACAAAAAATACACCCAAACCGTATCTTTGGTGGTACTGTTGTCTGTCTACCATTGCACAGTGTTGTTCACTTGAAAATCCCAAGTACCAAGTCATGTAAGTAATTGTTTCCTCATTTTTCCACTAGGTGTATTTAGGACCATCCATGAAAATGCTGATAAATTAGAACAATCCTAATTTGTTTTTGCAGTCAACTCTGTGGTGTCCTGGATATGCTAGCAGGAAATAAATAAATAAATGGTTTTGTCAGCATCTCTCCCATGAAAATGTAGTCTTTATGCAGGTTCATGACTGCAAAGCAAGGAAGATATTTAAATGTTGTTTTACCCCTAGAAGAAAATATAAAAAATAAGCCTGGAGTGTCAGAAGTGATGTGCTCTGTGATTTGTCATGCAGGGGTTCCATCTTCCAGAATTCTTCCAGAATTTAAACTTTTAAGTTTCTAATTAGTCTTGAGTCCTAAAATGGAGGACTACTGGTCATCAAGACCCAGAAAGACAGTCTGTCTAATGCTTATGCAGAAATCCATGAATTAGAATTGAACTCCTGTGTTAGACCTGAAGTGCAGCCACCTAAGCATGCTTTTAAACTGAAGTCTGTAGTAACTCCACGAGGTATCCAGTGGTCTGGCTACTGAATAGAGGACTGTTAGATAATTTGAAAGTAATTTACTTGGTCTAAAAAGGTGATAGTTAGCATATACAGAGTAAAGCTGTTTGGAGAAGGCTTTTTTTACAACAAATACGATGGCTGGTGTTCTTTCCATCTATCCTGTGGTTTAGATATTATGCTCTTACATATATTGAATTTGCAAATGCAGTTTGGATATCCTGAAAATAAGAATTTTCTTCAGTCAGTGAGTCATTTAGATTATTGAACTGGGTCCTAATTATGCCTGGTAATAAAATAAGAAATGTACATAAAACGAAAAATACTGGACTAAATTATTATCTAAATATTTTATGCAGGGACTATATTATCTTCACAGTAAAGGAAAAATGCACAGAGATATAAAGGTAAGTAAAAACTCAAGGGGATTGTGGTGTTCTTAAAATACTCTGCATGACCTCTGATGGGTCTTTATTGTTGTGTATCGATTTGGGGGATATTTTTAAATACGCAGGGTTTTTTCTGTTAGAATTAAATAAAATTTTCTGCCTGAGGGAAGAAGAAAAATCTTTCTTTAAAATGCATGCATGGAAATAGTTTCTTGTTTTAATTGGACCCAAGCATACTATTTTTTAGCCTGGTGCTGTAATATTGGAGTTGACCAGTTGGAGTTGAGAACATGTGTTCAGATGACTGTAAGGGTATGTTCTGTGCAAAAGGAAAGGTTTGATCTTTCCCACACCTTTCCAAGAAGCTCAATGTACCCTTCACTTTGAACTGGCTAGTGAGTAGAACTGTTGCCTTGACATCTTGCTGCTTTTCTTGGTATGCAGATTGCAGGGCAGTGCCTGCTGTGCTGTGTGGTTCTTGTAGATGACTTCTGTCCCCACCCTCTCATGCTAAAATTAGAGAGGGTACCGTGAGTGACTTAACACTGACTTATTTTAACCTTCGTCTCAACAAAGCTGTGTCAAAGGTGGCTTGTTCAGATTCTTACCCTCTGTTCTAGTTTCCTTCTGGTGTTTCCTGTTGACTTTTTGTCCCTGGAGTTTTACTGCCTAATCTTTGCCTTTACAAGTTCTTCCTTGCTCAGATGGCAGCTTAAATTTTGCAGACTTCCTCCTGGAAATCTGATATTAAACTTATCATATTCCTTTGTGTTCTGTGAGGGAGTTGGTTTTGCTTGGTTGGTTTGGGTTGGGTTTTTTTTTTTCAGACTGTACATAGTAGCTTGAAGTGTAGATGCCTTAATGCAGCCGGATTCCAAGTTGTTCTCACTGACTGCAGAAGGGTATCAGGGTTTTGAGCAATTATAAAAAATTCTGAAAGAAAGATTGGACACAGAATTTAAACATTTTTCATAATACATTATAGAAAGCAAGATGGTGCTTGTAAGGATACAGTGTATAGATACTTGTTTCTAAACAGAATTGTGCTTATGTGGGGAAATTAAAAATAAATAACCTGTTTAATATAGTATCAGAAGAATCTGCATGTTTTAATTCAAATATGCTTACTTTTTTTTAAGGGAGCAAACATTCTTTTAACAGATAATGGACATGTAAAATTAGGTGAGTTAATACAATTCAGTGTTATCAACAGATTTTTATGTGCTCTAAGAAGCAGTCTTCAGCATTTTATATAATGATGTGATGGTTCTTGTAAGGAATTAGTGAATGTCAGAATTATTCTTCTCTTGCTGGTAATATCTAACTACATCATCTGGTTAGTGTCTGAGGAGTAATTGGGTTTTGGAACACTGAAGCAGAAGACTTTCTGATGTTATAAGAGGGAGGTAAAAATCAGGTCACAGGAGTTTTATACATTTTTAATAAAATATGATATCCAAAGTGCTTAACTGTGAAATGTATCTTGAAAGGCTACCTGAAGGAATCTCATGGATAATACTAAGTGATGTATTCTATCATATTAAAACACTGCCTGTAACTGTTAGGACTGTGCCAGCCTGTTCTTTCTTGTGTTGATGTTTGTGTGCAGTCTGCATATTTGACAGTCAACTGAGAAGAGCAGACCAGTATCTCTCTGTATCTCAGATAAATCAAGTTTCCATTGTTAGGTTTTGATGTTTTTGTGTTTTTTTGGCTAAATATTTTACAGTAGATTTAACAAACAGTGGGGAAACCCAGCTTGTGTTCATTAACAACTAGTTACATCAGCACAGTTATTAAGTGTTGTTCTGTTTTTACTTTTTTTTAATAGCTGATTTTGGAGTATCTGCCCAGATAACAGCTACAATTGCCAAAAGGAAATCGTTCATTGGCACCCCGTATTGGTAACTGTGTTTACTTGGCAATTACATACACAATAATGTTGGAGAATTGTTCTAAAAGCATGCTATGTCACTCTCTGGGTAGACTAACCACTAAAGGCTGTGTCAGACGTTCTAATAATCATATCTGTATTACTTAGGTTAAATCCTGTATAACCTGAGTAACAGAAAAAGTGATCAATGCTCTGAAAAATTAAAAGGCACTCTATGTGCTGCTATCACTGTTGACTAATGTATCTCCATTTAGTGAAACTTAAAAGCTACCAGCAATTTTGTTTGTTTTTAACTCTGATGCTAAATATTTTTTTCTTCTCTGATTTTCCATTTTGATGTTTTGTTTTTCCCCTCTACCCTAGACACATCTCTTCTGCAACTTTTCCGTTGATAATGAGTTTTGTGTGTTTTTCTCCACTGATTCTTTTGCTATTTGTGAAATGTTTCCTCTAAGCCATTTTACTTTTTTACTTATTTGCCTAAAATGATTGAATCTAAGCATACATTTCTTTTTTATCTGTACTGCATCTTTTTTCTCCCTTCAATAAACTAGTTTTCATAATTTATGTCTTCTAAAGTTCAGCATTTTCTCCTCTTTGTACAGGAGAGGTTGTTCCCTTTTGCCTTGAAGTAAATGAGACACATGCTTTACTGTAAAACAGAGCTTACATTTCCCAGAAAGATATTCAAAATCCTGTTGTCTGATGGCATAGGAGGTACACAATAAAAATTTGTATAATGAAAAAAACCCCAACTCAAGTATTCAGTCTTGAAATAGTCAAGCACAGCATTTTTAGCATTCTTCTGCAGAAAGGCATGGATTAACTTTGCCTTCAGAATAACACAAACACCCATCAATCATGATTGTGTAATTGATTTGTATCTCTCTTTCATAAGATGTCTGGGTGACTTTAGTCTGGACTGTATCACTTTGTACCTTCCAGATTGTGCCAGACCTCTCAAATGATGTTTCATAACCTTAAAGAATAACTTGGAAAGCACTGCATAGATTAAATGCTGATGAAAAGCACCAGTTTTTCTTTGCAGAGCTTCATGGAGTTTTGAAAGGAGAAGCCAAGAAGCAAAAGTATTGAAATAGTGACAAAAAATTTAGTCGAAACAGGCAGTGTGAAGGTTTTAGTGATCATTAGAGATGTCTGGCTATGGTATTTGGATGGGAGAGGAATGAAGAGCAAAACTGGGGCACAGTATGTTTAGTTCTAGTAACCCTGCTGTTTTACCCTTGTGCTCCTCGATGTCTTTCTAAAGGTAGCCTATGTTCCCCTGCTGCCTCAGTGACTCCCTCCTTTTTCATTTAGTGGTTAGGGGTTTTTATGAACTCTTGAAGAAATTTATGTTAATATAACTTAACTATGCAAACATGAATTAAGTTGCACCACCAAACTTGCTGATATTTTCAGATCTATGGATAAGGTTGTCTGCATTTAAATAATGCATCATTTGAGATGCTGCCTTGGAGCACTCATTAAGTGACATTCATCACTCTTACCTCTATTGAGTTAAATTTCCAGTTCTACTGCTACATTTCAAGTGATCTGGACTAATGAAGTTCAAAGCTAAAAAATATTTATCTTGGTATTTTTATTACTGTGTAGAACAATCAAATCCACAGTGCTCTTTGGCCTTTCAAAACATGTGACAATGCTTAGTGAATAGTTTTCTTTAGGTATTCATATTCAAGTATCAGTTATGTTTGTTAACTTTTGCCACCTGAGGATGTGAAACTCATTTGTTAACTTAAATGAGGTTTTCTGACATTACAGTGAGGCAGACTTCACGAGTAAGGAGTGCTCTGTGCAGGAGTCACAGTGAGTCTTCAGGGCTCATGCTTTCATGATACAAGAGAGCTGACGTTACTTGTTTTGTTATTGGAGTTCTCTACAAAGACCATTGATCACTTCCTGGGGCAGTGTTTCAAATTGGGTATTATTTGGGTTTTACCATAGTTGAAAAATTACTGCTTAGGCTCTTTGGTTGCAGAGTGGTAGTTTGGTGGTAGTTTGTTGTCTCCCTGCAAAAAACTCTGAGACAGATTGGTTTCATCCACTTGCTGCTAAACAGCTGTTTTGGAAACTGCCTATTAGTTAACAGAAGTCATTTGAGGAAAACTTTATGTATGCCTCATATAACTTTTTGCATGCACACACACACATATATATCCACATAGATAAATGTGGGTGCTGTGAGCTTATAGATTGAGAGCTTTAGGGAAAGGAGTACTAAAACTGCTCTGCACAGAAGAATGTTTGATTGGTGGTGGGAAGTTTAGCTGAAAATGTCTTTTATTCTTTAGGATGGCACCAGAAGTTGCTGCAGTAGAAAGAAAAGGTGGCTATAACCAACTCTGTGATCTGTGGGCAGTTGGAATAACTGCTATAGAGCTTGCTGAACTGCAGCCTCCAATGTTTGACCTACATCCAATGAGGTTAGTAAGGGGTTAAAACTCGGTGTGTAAATATGTCTTCGTAAATAATGCTTTGGAGTCCTGTCTCTGTGTGTGTGTGGTGTTTGAGGGTATTGCAAGGGTATTGAGTTGTAACTGTTCTGAATGTACATGTCAGAAGTTGTAACAACTCTTCTTAGTTCATAAATGTGTAATGTTGTCCTGGTAGCATCTCTTAAACTGATGGACTTCTTTCTGTTAACTAAGCAATGTATTTAGTCATTCATCTTATATATATATTGCAATGTAAACCACAGAAATACTGTTGATTTTTTTCAGAGCACTTTTTCTAATGACAAAAAGCAACTTTCAGCCTCCTAAATTAAAGGACAAAATGAAATGGTAAGTACTTCTTGGTCATAGTAGGTAATGATCATGTATTTCACTGGAAAATTTATTCTAATATTTACCACTTCATTTTACAGGTCCAACAGTTTCCATCATTTTGTTAAAATGGCACTTACAAAAAATCCTAAAAAAAGACCTACAGCTGAAAAGTTACTACAGGTGCGAATTTGTGTGGGGCATTTTTTTAAGTTATGAAATGAAAATAAGCTTAATTTGAGTGGTTGGAATTGTAATATATGTTTTGCTTTCTGTCTTTCAGCATCCATTTGTTACTCAGCCATTAAATCGAAGTCTTGCTATTGAACTTTTGGATAAAATGAATAATCCTGATCATTCCACTTACCATGATTTTGATGATGATGATCCTGAGGTAGGAGTATATTTTAATCATAGGATCAGATTAAATTTGCATTCACTGACAAAATTAAAGTGTTAGGATTTATTGAACAATGGAATGTTTTGTCATCTGGGAATAGTTTTGAGGGTTGCTTTCACTTTTGATTGTGCTGCTCTGTCCCATGTACAGGCACTTTAACAAAATTCATTATATTTGGAGGGGAGAAGTTCAAAGAAATAAACATTTAAACACTTCAAAAGCTTGTGGATTGTCCTTCAATGATTTTGCAACAGTACATAGGGACTACTTCTCTAGTCCTGAGTTTTGTCATGTGTTTTGCTTTCTGTTTCTTTGTGGAGTTTTTTCCATTAATCTGCAAAGAAAGCATTCATAAAAATCAATGCATGACTCTGAAGAACTATTTTTTTGTTCCTAATTTATTTTCTTATGAGAAAAGGAGAAGTATCCTGTAGTTTTTTTCAAATTATTTGCTGTGTTACTTGCAGACTGTATTTTCTATCTTAGAATACTCTGAAACATGGATTTCACTTAGAGTTTTGTCAAAGGCAAAGTTTCTGATTTTCTGTTTTAACAGCTGGGAAAAAGTAGCATGGTTATGTAAGATGATAACCAATACAGGTCTGAAGTGTGTATAACAAGTAAGAAAATAGATATTCTGTTACTACATCATGTCTTCATACTTAAATTATGTTAGTGAAGACTCTCCAAATGTTTATAGTTCTCTAACTAATTACTTCTTTTTGGGGAAAAAAATAATCCTGTCAACACAAATGCCATTGATTCATTACTTGCATATTTGTGTTTTGCTTTTGTAATGGATAAACTAGTCTAAAAATGCCTTCAAAGAAAAATAAGCTTAAAATAAGCAACTACTTTAAGATACTAATCTGTGCTAGGCATGATACTTCTCAGCACACTGCCTTGTGCTCTCCAGTGAACTTAAAGCACCTGTAGTGCTGAGTAGTTTTCATTGGATAAACAGCTTAAATGTCTCCTCTCATTTCTCCCCCAGTTATATTGCCAGATAATTTTCCATTGAGACATTTAATCCACCTGCAAAATGAGATTGATAATGACACTTGAGTACACGTTGTAGTCTGTAATAATCAAGTCTAGAACCCATGTCTGTGAATAAATACAATAATTCATTTTTTGGTGCCTCTTGAGCAAGGTCTGTTTTCAGATTTAAGAATCCTGCCACAGGCAAAGCAGTTGTTGGCATTGTGGCCTTTCCTATAATAAAGAGAAGGAAATAAGTGTACATGCTTCTTTTAAACTCGGTTGAACTTATTAAACAATACCCAAAGTAGCTGGAGATGTTAATCTGAGCTCAGGGATTAACCACTCCTATACTTGTGATAATCACCTGAATGCATCCATCAAAAATTGAAATAAGTGACATAACATGGTACAACATAATATGGTACAAACAACACTGGTGATAATCTTGAGCTTCAGACCTTCCCCATTTATTTGGAGTTTTGGTTGTTGGGGAAGTGGTGGTGTTTGTGTTTTGAGGTATTTTAGTTGTGTTTGGGGTTGTTGGGTTTTTTTTGGAGGCTAGAGAACTTGTCTGGCTATTGATGGTCTTTGAAGGAAAGTCTGTTGCCCACTGTGATGACAGCTCTTCACCTTGCCTCTTCTGCTCAAGTAGGGATGCTACCTGTTAACTGTTTTGATAGGCTACAGGGTTGTGGCAGTGAGGTAGAGATTAAGATGTGAATTTGCCACCTTTTTAGGAGTACCATGCTTAAAATAATTATAAACTCAGACAACGGTGAGATGTTTAATGTGTAAAAACAAAACTAAAACCATGCAATCAGGTTATTTGGGTATAATCAGACAGGTCTCCCCTTGATAGTAATATTCATTTGGCAGCAATATCTGTAACTGAAATTTTGAGTATTTTTCTCTACCACAACTCATGGAGGTCCTCATTTGCTTTCCCATTTAGATAAAGACAGGATTTCTGTCTGGGTCTCTGCTTTCATTCCATTAAGAATAAACCTTTGGAGATGTTGACAAAACTGTCTTGTTTTGCCACATTTCTCTGACAGTGATTCTCATGATAGATATGACATTAGCGGAAAAGGCTGCAAAGAGGAAAGTGCTCATGTTTTATCCTTAGCACGCTGTAAGTTTTGGGAATAAGATTGCTCTTAAGATCCCAAGTTGCTCTGGAGTTATGCCCAAATGGCATTTGTTTTGGGAAGTTAACCTACATTCCTTTGTCCTCTTGCACAGCTCAGATGTCAGCTTTTTGTACCATTTTGTTGTCAGCATAGGTCTTTCAAGGGTCTTTTGAGGACTTTGTCCTCATGACCAAGAGATAAGAATTTGACTCTTTCCAGTAATTCTGAGGTCATGGAGGAGGTGTGAGGGCAGGCTCTGTCTGCTGTGCATTAAACATCTGTGGCAGGATGCAGGGAACTCACACAATGGAAGTTCTCTAACTCTGTCATCACTTCTTAGTCAAAAGTTGCAAATGCAGATTATAATTAGCATATATAAAAGCAAAGCTAACATTCCAGCATGCGAAATTTCTGATCCTGTCGTGCCTATTACTTTAATTAAAATATCAACACAGGAACACAGTGAATGTGCACTTTTCAGAGATTACTCAGGCTAACATCATGGAGAATGAACTTCTTTTTTCTAACGAGTAAAATTTCATTGCCGAGGACATACTGGGAGCACACTGTTAGGTTTTGTGCTGCTGGTTTTGGGACTTGGTTGTGTACAGCAAAAAGCTGGTCTTGCAGTGTTATTAAGAAACCTTAAGATATAGTTTCTATTGGATATAGAGAAAATAAAGAAAATCCAACGAGGGCAATGAAATGAAAGCTGAGTCTTTATGTTCATGACACTTCATGCTGTAGAGAAGTAAATGGAAATCCCGGGAAAAGATAGAAGTGGAACATAACTCAGAAAGTGAAATTTTAGAAATTACGGCATCAGCACGAGCGTACCAGGAGTGCTCCCTTCTCTTCAGCGCTGAAAACCTCAGGCTAACTTCTACTTAAAGAAACTGAACTGAAGACATTTTAGGCTGGGGTATCTGCACAAAAGAAATGCTGCCAGTAAGTCAGATTCAGTCTTATTGCTTTAAAGTACTCTATGTTGAAGTTGAAGAAGATACTCTACAGATAAAGTGTCTCCAAGTAATTCTAACTAACATAGATACAATTTTTATTTTTAGCTTCTGCTTGATTTCTTTATTTTTTTTTACATTATCTAAAGAAACTTGCTAAAAACTAGGTACACAATACTGAGTTTCAAATGAGTGTATTTTGGTATTGAAGTATTCTGTATTTCTTTTCTAGCCTCTTGTAGTGCCACATAGAATTCATTCGACAAGTAGAAATGTGAGAGAAGAAAAGACACGCTCTGAAATAAACTGTAAGCATGTGTAATATGACAAATGGAATATTCTTAAAATAATCATTGGTATTCTCTTATTTCAACTGGTATTCAGGGTATCTGACATAGATAAATTTTTTGTGATACACAGGAAAAGAAAAACGCTATTTCACTTACAGATACAGGTTCTAGACAACTATGCAAAAGAAATATTTGTGTAAAATAATTGAATACACAATTTGTCAGCACTTCAGCAAATCTCACTGTTATTTCATCTCAATTGAACAGGATGCAGGCCAAGCTCTTCTGAGAGCTGATTGGTATAGCTTCCTATGTCACTCCAGCAGGGGTACTTGGAGTGATGCCAGATACTGCAGGGTAACAGAATGGCAGAGGAAGATTTTTCTTCCTTGACTTGGTATCTTGTTGTAGTTTTTGCTTTTGAATTCAATCAATCATTTAGAAATCAGAAAAGGAGGAGGTTGATCACTGGCCATTAAAAGCATTAAATTATATTAATTCTTTTGCTTGAATTACATCAGGGCAATACTGGAAGCTTTAGTTGTTTTTTGTTAAGCTAAAATTGAGGGCAAGTGTGTTGAAGATTATCTGCCATAGAGCTGTCCTAGAAGATGTGAGTAGCTCCCTCCAAGCTTCATTCAAAGCTATTTAGTGCTAGTGAATCTCCCAGAAGAACAGATTAAAGAGGGAATTTACACAATGGATGTGTTTTTTTTTTCTATAATTTATAGCTGTATTGCTCTTCTTAAGAGGGCATTTCACAGCCCTATCTGCTGAATTATTTTCTCAATCCTTCTAATGAGTAGGGGGGGCAAATGATTGTGCTGTCTTTGTAACAGAACAGTATTCTCTGTGCCCATTAGTTACTAGCAAGTGTGAGTTGGGTATGTGCATGTTATCAGAAGCTTCCATAGGTGGAGGTTCAATACACTTATTAAACTGGATTTTTCTTTTTTTTGTTAGCTTTTGAAGCTAAATTTTGTCTAACTACAGTCAAATTATTGTTTTCCTTTTCTCTTCTTTAGTTGGTCAAGTAAAATTTGATCCACCCTTGAGGAAAGAGACAGAGCCACATCATGAGTTTGTGAGTAACAAGCGGCTTGGGCCATGCCTTTCACATTATTATTCCCTGCAAATATCTATGGAGGAGGAGAAATCCAAAATGTGTAGCATACTTCCTTAGCACTAGGAAAATTGGTAGTGATGCAACACGTGTGTCCTGATTTTTTTTGTGCCATTACATGAAGTGCATCAAGACCCTTTGTTTTGGGGCTTAGCCAGGTGTGATGCATAAACAACAGCTGTTTTTCTTGTGGGTTTCCTCTATCCTTTATACCTCATTGCCAATCATTAATTCCCTTCATTTATAGAGTTATTTTTTTTTAATTGTGGAATTACTGTGTATATTCAGATGTTGCTCTCCTTTTTGCATGTATTGACAATGATTGATAATGGAAATAATAAAATTGAGAGCCTGGGAAAGAGACATGATACATTTTTTAAAAAATATTGTAGGGTTGTTATTTTCACACACTAACAATCATTCTGTGTCCCTGCATCACACCCAAGCCACGCTGAGTCTGATAGTTGATGTATTCTGTAAAACTGTGTTGCCAGTGTTTTCTTCCTGTGGACTCATCAATCAGTACAAGGGGTATGAGAATTCAAGCAGTGAGGGAGAAGGTGTCTCTGCTGTCTCACACACAATTGCAGTAGCTTTCTCCCTTTATGGAGACTGTTGCTTTCCACATTTGTGCCCTTGGGCAGTTTCTTTACATTCCTGAATAAATAAAAAAACCTAAAACGCTGCTTTTCTTCCTTACTGCAGAGTTCTGTGTTCTCTTGGGTTTTTTTCCAAGACAGGTGTTAAGGTGAAAATTTTGGCCTAGTACATAGGTTGGAGGGACATTGGCTTTAATTGGTATTCAGAGTCTGTAGAGATTTGGTGCTTCAGGACATGCTCCAGTGGCCAAAGTTGTGGAGGGGGTTTTTTTTGTGTTGATGGTTGGACTTGGTGATCTTTGAGGTCCTTTCCAACCATGAGGATTCTGTGATTATCTCATTCTGCGATTCCTCTTTTATAGTCCACAAACCACATGTAAGTGGGATTTCTGATTCCTTGGATTGCTCTGTAGTTGTACTAAAATGTCCTTCATGGTGTCTTGTCCGTTGGTAGTGGGTCAGCTGTCTCTGGTGTTTGAGGTTCTCCAGCAACTGACTGGACAGGTAGTCTTCAGTTTCTGGTTCCTCTTAAAGATGGAGGATACAAGCTTACCAAATCACACGTTGGACTTGGGCAATTGGTGAGGCCACATCTGGAGTATTGTGTCCAGTTCTGGGCCCCTCAGTTCAAAAAGGACAGGGAACTGCTCGAAAGGGTCCAGCGCAGAGCTACGAAGATGATTAAGGGAGTGGAACATCTCCCTTATGAGGAAAGGCTGAGGGAGCTGGGTCTCTTTAGCTTGGAGAAAAGGAGACTGAGGGGCGACCTCATCAATGTTTACAAATATGTAAGGGGTGAGTGTCAGGGGGACGGAGTTAGGCTTTTCTCAGTGATGACCAGTGATAGGACAAGGGGTAATGGGTGTAAATTGGAGCATAGGAGGTTCAAGGTGAATATCCGAAAAAATTTTTTTACTGTGAGAGTGACAGAGCACTGGAACAGACTGCCCAGGGAGGTTGTGGAGTCTCCCTCGCTGGAGACATTCAAAACCCACCTGGATGAGTTCCTGTGTGATGTACTCTAGGTGACCCTGCTCTGGCAGGGGGGTTGGACTAGATGATCTCTCGAGGTCCCTTCCAGCCCCTAAGATTCTATGATTCTATGATTCTATGATAATTATTTCAAATATGTTATTTAAACCTTCACATAAATGCGTAGTGATGTAATTTAGGAGCCGTGGTTATTATTACATATGGTAATGAGGTCGGTGCTTCTTCCATAAACTCATCAGTTAACTCAAAATTGTTTTTGAACTGATTCCAAGTTATCCTGACTTTGCTTCCCTGTTGCACTGTCTGGATTATAAAGAAAATACAACTGGCAACATTACATAGTTTAAATTATAATGCTTTTGCTCCTTAAGAATTGTATTTACTTACACCTACACAATCATAATTGCAAAAAGTTGTTCATGGAGAAGCTGAAGTTTTGAAAATACTTTTTGATTTTTTTCTTTTTTTGTCAGTCACAGACTGTACAAACCACTTAGTGGACAGGTTCATGGGGCAGAAAGGTGTTTTAGTTGCACCTTAGGAGCCTGAGTTGCTGAACTAGGGAAGGAGATTTTCTGCAGGGATTGAAGTACAACTTTGGAGGCCACTTCTTTGTCAGGTGTGGGAAGGGTGGAATCAGCCTTTTCTACATTCTGTGCTAGTTATCAGGACCTTTGCACTTTGAAATCTCAGAAGCTCTTGCTGCTCCAAGAAGGGACTTGAATGATCCAGATAAATTGTGCTGATAAGGAAATGTCTTTGTATTGTCTATTCCTGTCAGAATTTGCATACTTGAAACTGTCCAAAGAACTTGACTTATTTCACTGTCTGTAAGGGGGACCTGCAGCAGATCTTTCTGAAGAGGGCAGTTAACTACTCCACTGACCATATCAGAATGAAGCATCCAACCTCATCTGCCCTTTGTAGATAAAATAGAACTATGATTTTGAAAACTATTGTGTTGGGTCTAGAGACCAAAGAAAAACCATGTTTTGTTGTTAGATATAGAGCCAACAGACAACTTAAATTGGCATGTCAAATGCAAACAAGATACATTAAAAAGGATGCTCTAGCAAAGAGCCTTCGCATAAAGCAGGCTGAGGGAAGTTTGTAAGAATCCTTACACTGAGATGCCTGATTCTTCCTCCAGCAATGATAGTGCTTTTCATTAAAGCTGTTCTTCTGACTCTTTTGCTTCTGTCTTACAAAAGCATGTTTAAACTTTATGCTTACTTATGGATATGAGTGCACAAGCCAAAGTACTGGGCCACTGCAGCATGATGGTACATACTTGCCTCTTACTGAGGCAGTTTGTTGCTCATTGCCACAGCTCAAGTGATGAACAATAATTCATTAATTAGTGTATTTGGTAACGTTTGGTAATGTGACCATACCCTTGGCTGTGTTTTACTCATATCCCCAGAACTGTCTTAACATGGTTTGAGTTTCACCTGGCAGCCTTTGTTTTAGCAAGAAAATTTACCTTTATGTATACCTTGGCTTTCACTCACAATGTAAATAACTGTAATTTCTTGATCTCTGTCTAATGAACAGCCTGACAGTAGTGATTTTTTGGACTATTCAGAAGAAGTATACTACACTGCAAGATCTAACCTGGTATTTTTCATCTTATGCCTTTCTTTGTCAGTGTTAGTTTCGTCTTTGTGTTTTAAAGCTTGTATTTTGTCCTGTTGTACTCGTGTTTTGAGCTGTGTAATCATCATTCAATATAAGAATTAGTTTCTATGTGTATTTCTGTAATGCATGAAGAAATTCCTAGTATGTACAGTATTGAAAGTATTTAACCTCTGTTAATATTTAGTTGAAAGACTTATAGAAGGGGCTCGGTGTTATATACTCATTCTAATTTCTTTATTTAACTGCCTTACTATGCATTGCTTGGTAATTTTTTGAAGGTGATTAAAAATAGAAGAGACATTCTCTTATTTTATTCTGGAAGTTCCTTAAAGTAGTCTCATGAAAGACTATAAAATTATATAAGTGTAAGTCTTTGCATTCTCCAGACAGAATTAATGTTACAGAATGAATATACACTTAATACAAATAACAGGAAGTGGGGTCTTAAGTGTTTTCAGTGGTATTTGGTCTTGTTTATAGTCTGATATATTTTCCATATTTTCTCTTACTCTGTTGAAAAATTTGGTTCTTAGCATTGCAGTGTAGAAATTGCCTTAGAAAGTGAGTTTCCTCATTTCTCTACTCTTTAGGCACTATGTAGTTATAAAAGTAATGCTTTTAAGTCTTGGACATCTTCATATACTGTTGAAAAAGGGAAGAAAAAATTAAGAGCATTATTCTGCTAGTTTTCTTTGATTTGTGAGATGTTTACTATAAGTGCACTGGGGGAACATGGAAAGTGGGGTGTTTTGAAATGTTTTGCATTGTGGTTTTTTTGTGATTTTTTAGTTTGGTATTTTTTTGTTTGTTTTGGCTACAGTTGCCTTGGTGTGACTTGAATCTGCCAGTATCATAGTCACTGAAAGCTTAGACTGTCTTCCCCATTCTTTGAAGGAACTTCCTGTATAGCTTGATTATAAAAAATGTTTCACTAATTGTTTTGATATCAGTATCTTATATTTCTCTGTATGCAGTGGGACCACCTCCATCCTGTGCAATTGTTTCAGTTTGCTTTTTGGTTTTCTTTTCAGTTTAACATATTTTCAAATCTTTTTCGAGTTACTTTCAGTGTTGTCACGTATCTTACTAGGGTGTAAGAGATGAATGAGAACATCTGTCCTTTCCCATCCTGTTTTGCCCCATGTTGTTCAGTACACTTTTAAAAAAATTACTACTATGATAAAGTGTTAAACTACCTCTGTTGCTGCAATCATGAGAGGGTTTTTTAGGTCAGTTGACAGCACTTTCTGTCTTTGGCTACTTTATTCACAGCCTTCTATGCTCATTGTGAATCAAATAGAAGAATTGTAATTTGGTGGTAATGCTTCACCCATTCGTGAGATTCTTCCAGTAAGACCTAATCCTTCTGGAAACTAGAAGAAATAATTAGTAGATGATTCATTCTGCTGTTGTGGACCAGGACACACTAATCAGACTTCCTATTTCTCTCCTTCCCCCACTTCCCTCTCCTGCTTTGACAGTATGGCCTTCAGACATACTCCCTGAAAAGTGAATTTTTCAAAACATCAGCAGGAGGAAAAGATTATACTTTTCCACAAGTGCTGCTGTTGGGCTCTTTCCTGTCCTGTTCTGCTGGTTTTATAAAAATACCTTATGAGCAACAACTCTTATCAAGAAATATGTCTCTTAAATCAAACAAAAATTAACAAAAATTTAAATATAATAATTTTAAAAAGTCAGAAATTGAGGCGTATTTTGGGCAGTATGAGGCATAAAAGGTGTACAGGCAAAGTTGAAATTTGGGGAGTGACTGAAGAGTGTTTTTACCTATCACCTAACATGTAGCACAGCTGAATGTAGCAGCTTATGCAGTCGCCATGCATGCACCTTTTAAAAATTTGCCTCCTATGATGTGGTTGCCCTCAGAAATAATTCCTTTGCTTTTCCTCTTCCCCCTCCCTTTGCCTCTGTGCTCCTGAAATAGCTACAGCTCCTGGAATAGCTACAGAATGCAGAAATTAAGTATAGGTCTTGTTTGTAGAGAATATTCAATGTCTAAACCCCAGTATCCCATCATGCAAATGGCAAACAGACAAGGACAAGATAATGCTACTCTTTGATCTTCTACAAATATACCCCTTTGATTTGGGTCCAAATAAATAACAGAATATTTTGTTGTAGGTACAAGGGATTTACTTTTTCAGAATAGGTTTCTTTTACTTTTTCTATAATTGGACAGCAAGTTCCTCAATAACTTAGTTGTGTACCTTCCACAGTTTGAGATCTTCTTGCACATACTCCTTCCTGTCATTGCAAGTTCCTCATGTTCCTGTTCTGGTTTTTGTGCTGTTTTGGCAGCTGTTTTCTGACAATGTCCTTTGTGTTTGGAGCAGCAGGGGTGTGCTGAACTCTTTATAAAAAAAAAAAAAAAAGTAAAAAAAGAAGTCTTATATTACATGCACATTATACTTTATACAGGTGAGATCTCAAATACTTCTCCCATATTTTTCATTGTCTTTCTGTGTACTTAAAAAGCAGTTGTTCGGATACAGAATCATAAGTGGGAGAGCTGAGCATTGTGTTTGCAGTGATCTCAGTCAATAGTTTAAACAAAAGTTATCTTCTCTAAAAATATGTACACTGTTGTTCTAGAACAACAATTTTTAAGTTTTATGCTGTTGGTTCTTGGAGAAGCACCTGAAAATCCAATGACTAACTATGTGTGTGACTTCACGTTGTAATGCTGCGCCCACCACATTGACAGTCTTGGGAATCTACATGAGTTAGCATAGGAGGACCAGAATTCTGTCAATTGAAATGTGTTTGCTGGAAGTAAGCATATGGTCAGAAGCAGTCTCAAGTAGATGACATCCTGATAAAAATGTGCATCTTCTTTTGGGTTATTTTTTCCACCAGATCAGTTTCCCATTCGGATTCCTGTGTGGCATTGCAAATGAATGTGTCAGTTTGGTGGAGGGAGGTGTGTGGGCTGGAAAGAGGCCAGGAGAAAGGGCTATTAAACCCACCTTAAGCAGAGCTGTTGCTGTACATGTAACTGCATACACACAGTTGGCTGTGTTAAACCCTGTGAGGTTTTGGTGCCTACTCCTCCAGCTTGTTGAATTTCCTTTGACTAGCAGCCCACTCTTTTTTTGTTAGATGCTAGAAAGTAGTTTAATTACAGTGTTGGCCAGCTACCTCAGCACCTTAGATGCATTCCACCTGGTCCTAGTCTGCATCATACTAACTGATTTGTAGCACTATAGCTAGTGATTGTTTTTTTCTTTGCATTGGGGAAAAAATTAAATGTTCCTGCTCTGGACTTTATTTAATTTAATGGAGTTAAATCCAGCTGGCAGCTGGTCACGAGTGGTGTTCCCCAGGGCTCAGTGCTGGGGCTGCTCCTGTTTCACACCTTTATTGATGATCTGGATGCGGGGATCGAGTGCACCCTCAGTGAGTTTACAGGTGACACTAAGTTGGGTGGGAGTGTCCATCTGCTTGAGGACAGAGAAGCTCTGCAGAGGGATCTGGACAGGCTGGATTGATGGGCCAACGCCAGTGGTATGAGTTTCAATAAGGGCAAATGTTGGGTCCTGCACTTTGGCCACAACAACCCCTGGAAGCATTACAGGCTTGGGGAGGAGTGGCTGGAGCTGCCCAGCAGAGAGGGGACCTGGGGGTGCTTGTTGGCAGCTGGATGAACATGAGCCAGCAGTGTGCCCAGGTGGCCAAGAAGGCCAACAGCATCCTGGCCTGCGTCAGGAATAGTGTGGCCAGCAGGACCAGGGAGGTGATCCTGCCCCTCTATTTGTCCTTGGTGAGGCTGCACCTCGAGCACTGTGTGCAGTTCTGGGCACTGTAGGATAGGAAGGACATGGAGGGAAGGGCAGCTGGGCTGATTAGGGGTCTGGAGAACAGGTCGTATGAGGAGAGGCTGAGGGAGCTGGGGCTGTTCAGCCTGGAGAAGAGGAGGCTGAGGGGAGACCTCATTGCTCTCTAACACTACCTGAGAGGAGGTTGTGGTGAGGTGGGTGTTGGCCTCTTGTCCCTAGTGACTAGTGACAGGACAAGAGGAAATGGGTCAGGGTGTGTCAGGGGAGGTTCAGGTTGGATATTAGGAAATATTGCTTCATAGGAAGAGTGGTGAGGCATTGGAACAGGGAGGTGGTGGAGATACCATCCCTGGAGGTGTTTCCTGTAGCCCCTTCCAGTACTGGAGGGCTGCTATGAGGTCTATAAGGTGGCTATAAGGTTTCCCTGGAGCCTTCCCTTCTCCAGACTGAACAGCCCCAACTCTCTCAGCTTGTTAGGGCTCCAGCCTTCTGATCATCTTTGTAGCCCTCCTCTGGGCTCACTCCAAGACTTCCATGCCCTCCTTATGTTGGAGGCTCCAGAACTGGACATGGCAGTGCAGATGGGGTCTTAGGAGAGTGAGTAGAGGGAGAAAATCACCTCCCTTGACCTGCTGGCCACACTTCTTTTGATGCAGGCCAGGACACAGCCTTCTGGGCTGTAAGCACAAGCTTCATCCACCATTACCCCCTGGTTCTTCTTTGGACTGTTTTCAATCCATTCTCCACCCAGTCTGTATTTATGCATGGGATTGCCCCAACCCAGGTGCAGGACCTTGCACTCAGCCTGGTTGAACTTCATGCAGTTTGCACAAGCCCACCTCTCTAGCCTGTCAAGGTCCCTCTGGATGGCCTCCCTCCCTTCCAGCAGGTTGACCTCACCACACACTTTGGTGTCATCAGCAAACTTGCTGAGGGTGCAGTCAGTGCCACTGTCCATGTTCCTGACAAAGATATTAAACAACACAGGTCCCAGTGCTGACCCTTGTGGAACACCAGTCGTCTCTGGTCTCCATTTGGACATCAAGCTGTTGATCACAACTCTTTTGAGTGTGGCCGTCCAGCCAGTTCCTTACCCTATGAGTGATTCATCCACTGAGCCAGAACAGCTCAGCCCTGCAGCAGAAATCAGGAATGTATGACTACCAAAGTTGCAGCAACAAGTAAATAATCATTAGATTCTGTAGAAAATAAATAGCAGTTTTAAAAAATTTAACTCCAGAAGGTATTATAGATTTGGTCATTCCTGGGGAATTTGTTTCATAGTATGGCCTTACCACCTAATTTGCCTTTGCTTTGAGGAAGTCTTTATGCTTTTTTTAGTCATTGATTAATTTTCACGTGGTTTATCTAAAGGTGTGATTTGCCTTTTTATGTGACTTTTTCATTTAGTGTTACCCAGACTGTTGAGATGAACTGGTAATGACTCCTTTTTTTCCAAAGTGATTATTGCCAGCAGATAACATTCTGTCTTCTACACAGTTATGTTGGTTCAGGAATGGGTTGTTGGTAATCTGAGACCAAATGCAGAATCATCTGGGATTGCATCTTTGATTTAACACCAAGGTTATTGACCTCATCAAGATTCTCTTGCAAAATATCTGTCTCGTCACTCAGATTGATTCCAAGTGAATGTTATCTGATCTAAAAATAATTTTAATTAACTGATCAGCATAGTATGTGTGCTAAATGGCAATATTAATGTAGATTCATAAAGCTGTTGGGTTACTTTAGGGATGCAGGAAGGATAACAGCTTTTGATAAGCCAATTGTTGCATCATTTAGTAATTAATGCTAATCTGTTCTTCCCAGGGGAAACTATAACTGCTGAGATTTTTGTTTTGTTGAAAAGTACCTTTGTTTGGCTTTAAAAAAAATCTAGTTATATTGGTTGCTCTGATAAAGTATAACAGTTCACTGGAGGCTTTTCAGGCTACATGAAGTATTTATCCATTGTTTTTGTACAAATATGTAGCTACAAGATTTATAAAATTGTGACTTCTGGATGTATTTGAAATAGAGGGTGTGAGAAAAACGTGTTGCACTTTTTAAGCTCTCTAGGTCTCAGTATTTATCTCTCAAGATAGAAATTTTCCCTAGCAATGGATTACTTCACTTTCACTGGAGTGAAAACCAGCAATATTTAAAGGGCTTAGAAGGACACTAACAAGCTAGTTAAGACAAAACATATACATACCCAGCTAGAATTGTAGTCAAATAAATGCTAATAAGCAGCACAATAGAAAACTGAACAAAACTAAAGCTTTTGTCCTTTTAAAGCATTTAAACATAAGTAATTCTAGCAGATGTCATTTTTCATAAAGGAAGTTCCAGTAAGGCTTAAGAAGTCTGGTGACAGATGAAGGCTCCTTCTTTTTAGGAGGCTTTGCTTATTGCACTTACTAATTTTCCTGTCATTGCTGTATGATATATATATATAGCCATACATTGCAAAGTGTGTAAATTAAAATTAAAAGATATTTTGGCTCTGCCCAGCATAAGATCTTTGCTTCCCACTTTTGATTAATGTGATTTTGGAACATGTAGGTAAAACATCTTCTCACTTCAAGGTGGAAATCTCAGATTTCATTATCCTATTCACAAGTTATTTTTTTCAAGAGCCTCCCAGTCTTTGTTCTGGCATCCTCTTAATAAGGATATTCTTAGACTCACACAACCTGTTTAACCTCCTTGTTAAGTCTGGTGACAACTTCTGTTTCCAGTCTTGTTATTTTCTGCCCTAGAGCCTGAATCCTCAAAATACCTGCTTGCATGAGGACATTTTTGAGATTGCATAGAAGTAAAATAAGCAGTCACAATAAAGAAAGTTAAATCTTTGTTTCTTTGTGGTGAGTTGGAGTATGTCAGCTGGTGATGAGGACCAGTAGAAAGGAGTTCCTGGATAAGGTGATAGATATTAGGAGTGATGAAAAAAATTACATTGCAGAGAGCCTAGGATAGTCTTTCTTGAGTGAAGGAGACTTGCTGAGCTTGTTTTAAGCAAGGAGTAGGAGTCGAGACTGGGGCATAGGAGAAGGATGAAACTGTGAAAAAGAAGATAAGGATAATAGAAGGGATCAAAGATACCCACAGCTGAGGCCTGACCCCTTCCACCTGCTGCTTCTCAGAGCCCAGGACATGCTCCTGGAGAGGAGTGAGCCTTCCTTCCTTGCCAGCATGGACACTTGTGAGCTCTTCTTATCTGTTGCCTAACTTTTGAGATTCTCTGACCCCTGTCTAGGGGGCAAGCTGGATGGCCCTTGTAGCCAGATACACAGAAGTGGATGGGGTTTGCAGGTTTCTTCATTTAAATCTGCATAAAACATGTCACAAAGTTGGTATGAGGATTAAAAAATCTGTTTCTCCGTGGTTTACAAAATGCCAGTGTCAGGCTTGCCTTTGCAAGTTTCATTCAACCCTCTGATCTGTTCATTATTTTACATCAAGTAATTATCAGTTATGTACTGTTTTTTCCACAATATCTCACTTGTCTTAGGAAAATATGGGAAGTCACTGAAGCAATCAAGTGCTACTGACAGCTATGGTAGAAATACCCATGTGGAAACTACTACTTAGCTTTACAGAGCAGAAATGAGGATATAGTAAACAACCTGAAGCTCCTTGTGGAACAGAAAAAAATATACACAGCTTTGTATTAAAATGATTGCAGTTTGGTCTGGAACTGAGAACTTAGGCTTCATCAGCTTGGAGCATGGGTGAATCTTGTGTGAGGCTTTCCCTCTGATTTTTCAAAATGCCCTTTTTAGAGATCAACCCCATGAGTTGTGATCACCTAATCCAAACTTATCACTCTTTTTACTTGGATGTCTGGGCATCTTTGTGAAGGATGGCATGATTTTGATATGGGCTGCAGCTGAAACAGGCCTGCTTAACAGAAAATAGTGGGAGACATATTTTCTTGAAATGAGCAGTATAGCTCCATTTATCACTAACTTGGGTGATCAGTAACTCATTTCTCCTGGTGAATACACTCAATATTTTGGCAGCAAATTTATGCTCGGACTTTGCCTGTTGTGACCCAGCTAAAGAAAAAAACTCCTTGTAATTATAACAGTATAGTTTTGTCAGATGCAGATTTGATGATAGTTCAGTATGGTTCCTGTATTTCCATTAATGCATTCCATTTGAATGCTATATGGCATCTATTGAGTAATGGTGGAGGCCTATTGCCACACTTTTTTTCTAAGTAGCCCATGCTCCATGATTGCTTGACTGCTTGAATTTGCTGCTAATACTGGTTTTTCATTTTTGATACAAAAGGTGATCTTAAAGTGTGCCTGAGAACAGATATAGTTATCCTTAGAATACATATTTCTATAACCAGCACTATCAAAGCACTTTGATTATTTCTTGAATGTCCTCTTGTGCTAAAGGCATTTCAGGCTCCCTGCCAGAATTACTGCCCATCTGAAATTAATATGATAATGTGCAAGTGAGAGCCTGTTGGGTTCTCTGTGGGTCTGGTAGACCTCAAAGTCCCATTCCCTCCCATTGTTTGTTTTTTTTTTCTGGTGGTGGTTGTTTTGTTTCCTTTTCTGTAGCCAACTTTATTTGAGCAGAAGATGTGTTTGTCCAAGGAAGGAGGGTCTAAGATCAGCATTTTAGAAGGAATGAAGAGATGCAGCAAAGTGGCAGAGAGGAGATTTTTGGGTGCAGTGGGCCTGAGGGTAGTGTTAGGGGCCAGGAAGGCCAGAGGAATGACCTCATTTGGTAGCTTATGTGTGACAGAGGGGGGTAACAGCAGCATGACACTGAGTATGTGTTTGATGCTTACCTGTTCATCCTAAAGATTTGTTCTCTTATATTTGTAGGATCTACAGCTGGAATATGGTCATGGTCCTCAGTGTGGCTACTTCTTGGGTGCAAATAAGTGAGTAAGCAACAGCAGTTTTTGTCTTTAGTTAATTCAAGACCGTTTTAATTAGAAAAACCAGAAATGTGTGTTAAGCACATTAGCTGAAATGAATGTAGTAAAATGTCAACTTTGTTTATGTAATTTACAATTCCAAAATCACTATTTATTTCTAAAATAATAGCAATTACAGTGGTATACAAATACAGCACTTTTCAGTATTTGAGGCTGTAGTGATCATACTGACTCTATGATGCTGAAAACTTCCTTCTAAAAGCCATTACCTTGGTCTGCTTGTTAACAAAATATTCTGCCTCATAAGTCCCACACAGCACAATTTTACCCCATCTAGGAGCCACCAGTGCTGCTCTTAGACATTACTTTATGGTCTTCTTCACATTGTAGGGCCCTAGGAACATTCAGTTGTAGTTTTTATTTTTTTTACTAAAACTTACCTGTCTCAGCAAAGTCACTTATCTTCATAATCATACATTTAATAATTTTGTGGTATTAATAATATTAAATAGTTTTCCATGTAATTCTTCCTTTCCACCCAGTTTCTTAACTTATATTTATACATCGGAATTGGGATGCCTACCTTTCCTTTTCTAAATTACATCATATTTAAAGAAATGCAGAAAATCTAAGCATGCAACATGATATTTTTCTGCAATCTTTTAGTTGGACAAAACAGGAATACTGATATCTTCCAAAATCCTGTTGTTTCTCATCCCTGTGTTTTGCCTGCTATTCCTCTCTGGCTGTGTTTTCAGACAAAGACACAAAAACTATGAAGTTTGGAATGTTACAAAGAATTATGTAGGGAAGAAGACATTTATTCCAATAGTAGTTTAATCCTCTTGTCAGTCTGATTTCTTGGATAGTGTATATTTGTTTTAAATTGGATCAAACCAAGCCAGTCCTTGTTTTACAGTACAAGGAACAAGGACCACTGCACTTAATAGGTATACATTAATAAACACATGTGAAAGTGTGTTGTGTAAAAAATAAGAAATAATTTTTAAATGCAGCCATGTTTGTTTGTATGTGGATGTTTCTGTGTTCTGAAAGCCAGCTGAAATAACATGCTTTGGATTATTTACTGATAGAATCATAGGAGCATTTACCCTGGCTTTTGACAATTAAGTCTGTGTGCCACAACTAAACTGTTCTTATTCTTATTTAATGCTGAAGGAGTCTCTTAAAATCAGTTGAAGAAGAACTGCATCAGCGGTAATTCTATTCTTTATTTTTTTCCCCCTCTTAAGTGTTTCAGAGTAATTTGTGCATTGATTCCTTATGTCTGTCTCAACTAGTTCTTGTTTATCCCTGTACTTGCTGAGACGATATGTGAGAAGCGTAGTTGTCTGGGTAGTATCTGTGCTTTGCAGAGTAAATAGTAATAGTAATGATAAAAAGCTAAAAGTCAGTAAAATTTTGTAAAGAGACAGTAGCCCTTAAGCTCAGAATTTTTCACAGTAGCCAAGGTCATTTTAATAAAGCCCACTCAGCCATAGTACCTTGTTCATTTCCTTAGGGGACATGTGGCACATTTAGAAGATGATGATGATGCAGATGAAGATGCAAAACAGTAAGTCCTTTCTTCTTGTAAAAATAAATACATACATATAAAAGCTTATTCATGAATAGATTAAAATAAAAAATAAATTGAATCATGTTCTGTCTCTTAATAGTTCAGGATTCTTTTTGTTCTATAGCATTTTTAAAGATAGGCACTTAATGGTATTCCTAGATTACATGACCAGAAATTTTCTTAATATTCTGATAAACTTATGATAAATTAGCAGTAAAAAATCTTGTTTGTCTCTTGATACAGTTGTGTTTTTATCTTCTGTTACTGAACAAAACCTTGGCATTAGTCATGTTGAGCCAGTATTTCATCTAACTCTGCTCCTAGTGTCTTCTTTAGAATTGATGACTGTATATTAAAATAAAGCTGATTAAAAATACATAGAATATGTACATCACCTTCTTCTCTAGATAATTGAGTTTGCTTTGTCCACATTCTCAGCTAGGAGAACACCCATATCTTGTATAAGTGTTGCATTTAGGAATAGAGCTGGCTTCCTTACCAAAGAGAGAGCAAGGTTATGTGACCAAAAAGGCAGTATCAACAGGCATATCTTAAATGAATTATGTTCATGTTAAATTTCACTGGTATAAGTATTCTTGGACTTTTTTTGACTGACAGATGAGAGCTGAAAAAGTTTAACATGCACAGCCAGTATGTGAGAGTTTACATTCCTAAATAAATCTGATAGAAAAGCCAAAAAGAAAGATGCCATTGGGACAGAATTTTTGTTTACTTTCTGTTAATGGATAATTTTGAAAGCTGTTGCATCATACCAGAAGCCTGTAAAACGTGTTATCTGTTGCTGGCGTCTGCCTCTTGCAGAGAACCAAATATCTCTCTCTTATTCATTTTTTTTCCCTGAGTTATTCTGCTGCTGTTCTTTTGTAACAAAGGCAGTGGTGCAGTGGTTTTTATCACTGTACTGAAGATGTGAGACAGGTGCCATTAGCATGGATAAAGCCACTGATAGTGTGTGATGTCAGCTACGTGACAAGTATATTAAACTTGCGTTGTTTATTAATCAACTTCTTAAAATGCAAGTATGTTTGTGCTGTTGGACACAAGTGATGCTTACAAAAGAAAAATATTTTTGGTCAGTTTTTTAGCAGGCTTTATTCCTCTGCTAATTCCTTATGAAATTCTTCATATTTCATTATTAGGCTATTGTTAGAAGGCGTGATTGATTATGTAGTTCATCAATAATATGAAGCTCCCATGTCATGTCTTTGAGGGGAAGAGCTTCATAATGCTACTCATTGGTTCACTCCCCTGCATTTGGACCAAGCTGAGAACCTGCTTTGCTCATAGCTGGGTAGACATAGGTAATGACAACTCAGGCCTCCTGCAGTGTAGGAAGTAAAGTTCCCCTATAGCTCCTTAGTGCCAGCTCCACTCTTGACAGGCATCAGTGGAGATGTTCTGGATATCTGTACTGCAAGCCAGCTCAGCATGTGTCCTCCATCTGTACTAATCTCTGAATGTTTTTTGTGTACAGCTCTGTCTGTCCATTTTTGCTTGATGATTCTTTTTCCACCCTGCACTTCTTGGTCTGTAAACAAGAAAAGAAGATAACTTACTGCTTGGATATTTTCCCAAAACCTTGGAACATAATATAAAAATAAGGAAAATATTGTGCAAGAATGGCAAGTTTTCACAGCTGCATTCTTTATTTAATGGAAATAATTTTCTATTCCAAAAGATTAGGAAACAGGATAATATAAGAGCTTTTACAAACATAAAAATTTTAGGAATTCAAGATTTTTTTTAAAATGCAACTTATTCTTTAAAACACATAGCCAGCAAAGGAAGAATGCTCCTGATGCTTCAGCTTTCCTGTTTCCTGCTATCTTGTACTGTTCAGCCAAACTGTTTAACACAAGAACAATTCAAAAGTTGTCTTTTCCAAGATTTCTGTGAAAAGAAACTCATGGAAAAAACAAAACCAAAACCAACAACCTAACAGTAGGGTAGCTGTCCATTGCAGGTGTATTTTGCTTTCATGTGTAAGGCTGTTCTGAAGAAAGCAGTGGTAAATTTTTCAAGGAAACTTTTTCAGAATTTTTCCTGTAACCCCCTTTTGCCTTGTATACCTATAGATGGCCTTTTAGAAAAGCTCACTGATAGCCTAAATCTCTCTCCTCTCAACAGAGTAAATATCAGGCCTGCTCTACATCACCTTACTTTTTTCTGCACCAGTATGTGCATCTTCAACAAATCAGTCTGTGTCACTTTCTGCTCTTTAAGGAGGATCTGTGATACTTAAGTTTGCAGATAGTATCTCTAGTATGCACAGCTATAACAACATGTTTGAAAGTATTTGTGATGCAGTTATTTAGATATAATTGTGCTGTTGGCAAGTTAATGATGTTTATTTGTATGGCATTTATAAAATCCTGTATCTTCTTGAACGTTGCAATATAGGAGGTTCACAGAGCTACAGTGCATTAGCAATCTGTTTTGTTTCTTTTCTTTATAGTGCTACTATGAAACCTAAAGTGCCACCTCCATTACCACCAAAGGTAAGGGAGGGGATTTCTGTTTCCCAGAATAAAAAGGCAATTTAAATAAGTAAACACATGCAGAAGTGTCTAAGTGACTATACTGGTGGTTCTCTCACTTGAGCCGTGACTTGAAGACCTGAATTAATTTTTAAGTCAAGGATCTATCCAAGGATTCCACTTATACATTCATATCCTTTAATTGCAAATCTGCATTGGGACTTGCAATATAGAATATTCGTCAGTGTGAAAGTGCTGTTTCAGACTAATTGCACTTCTGATCATAGAACAGAATGATCGAGTTGTTTTGGTTGGAAAAGTTTTTTAAAATCAGCAAGTGCAGCAATTAACTGCCACCCACTGCCAAGTCCACCACTAAACCATGTCTCTAAGCACCATATCTACATGTGTTTTAAATACCTCTGGGGATGCTGACTCAAACTTGTAGTGACAAGCCTGAAACTGAACACAGTACTTGAGATTTGGACTCATTAGTGCCAAGAACTGAGTCATGATCACTGCCCTAGTCCTGTCAGCCACGCTATTTCTGACACAAGCCAGGATGCCATTGGCCTTCTTGGCCACCTGGGCACACTGCTGGCTCATACTCAGCTGGTTGTTGACCAAATACTCTGATGTCCTGTTCCACCAGGAAACTCTGCAGCCACTCTTCCCCAAGCATTGCATCAGGTTGTTGTGGCCTAAGTGCAGGACTTGGCACTTGGCCTTTTTGAATCTTACACAATTGGCAGTGGCTCATTTATCCAGTCTGTCCAGCTTCCTCTATAGAACCTTCCTACCCTCAAGCAGATCAACACTGCCACCCAACTTGTTGACATCTGCAGGCATACTGAGGGTGCACTTGATCCCCTCATCCAGATCATTGATAAAGATGTTAAACAGAACTGGCCCTGACACTGCACCCCAGGGAGCATCACTTGTGACTGCTTCCAGCTGGGTTTAACTCCATTCACCATGGCTCTTTGGGCCCAGCCTTCCAGGCAGTTCTTTACCCAGTGAAGTGTACACTTGTCCAAGCCATGACCAGCCAGTTTCTCCAGCAGAATGCTGTGGGAAACTGTGTCAAAGGCTTTACTAAAGTCTAGGTAGACAACATCCACAGCATTTCCCTCATCAAGTTAGTGGGTCATTTTGTCATAGAAGGAGATCAGGTTAGTAGATACTTCAGAAGGAATAAATTTGGTAGTTAAATTTAGTGCCCAAGTAACTTTTAATAGAGCTACTAAATAAATAATCAGCTTCTGGTGTCTGAATGGTCATCTTCAGAGTCATGCTTGGGTCAAATTAGTTTTTGCATGCTGCCATTTGAAGAGTAAGTGAATCTTTCCACATGGAAGTTATCTTAATATAAGCAAAAATTAAGAAAAAGCTTACTTTTTCTTTTTTTCATGGCTGTCAGTTCCCCAGGCAAAACCTGTGGGCTTGATTACCTGCCCTCCAGCTAGCTTTGCATAACTGAGAAGGATTTTGTAGGCAGCATTAGTGCAGCCAGTGTATAAACAACATTGCCCTTTGTGGTTACATCACTTATTTGGGATTCTTCACAAAAATTCTAGCTGTATCATTGAATGTTCCCTAGTTTCTACTTCAGCATCTGGTTTGGTTATCTGTATTTATAAACAGTGACATTTCCACATGCCCAATAATTGTTTAATGCATGACTCGGATAAAATTATTTTTAATTAGCCCTTTATCAGTAACAAGGTTTTCCTTGTTGCTATGCATTTCCTGGTAGTTTGGGGTGTTGTTTTTTATAAAGAAATTTGCTTGGCAGAACACATTGCTTTATCAATTTACTCTTGAAAATTCCAGGATCCAAATATTGCACGTGGTTTTTTTCTCATTGAGAAGTAGCATGGATGTTTGCATCTTTTTTAATTATGTTTTCCTTATTGCTATATCTTTTTCAGCCTAAATCCATCTTTATCCCCCAAGAAGCTCATTCTTCTGAAAATGATAATCAAAGGACAATCAAAAGATGCCCAACATCAGAGAGTCCAGCAAAATCCGTATCTCAGGTTCCACCCAGACCACCACCTCCCCGGTTACCTCCACAGAAATCTAATGCTTTAGGTAATAAGAGTGACACCAGAAAATATGCAAATATTTCTTGAATAATCTAATGTGATTTAATTTCTACATCCTCATCTATGCACACATTAGAACATAACTGTGGTGATCTTTCTCTGGTGGGCAAGTAACAGACAGTGCATGAAAGCCAAAATACACGAAAAAAAATGCTTGAACTCTTAAGAGAGTCAGTTGTACCTTGTCATAAAGTTAATGACACAAT